>NC_133203.1:51582122-51732076 GCF_958299795.1 Porites lutea
ATCCAGTTTTCTCGCTTACTTCCCATTTTAATTCACGGCAAAGTTCTAAAAGTTCACTATAAACCACTTTCTCTAGTACAGGCTGTTTTGCCAAATCATCTACTTTATCTCGTCGTGCTAAGCGTTCTAACTGTCTCTGTATGGCCCTCACTTTGTCTACTGAATCAGTCAAATCTTTGATTTGACTAGATACTGATGGTACTTTCAACACGTTAATGAAAGCGGAAATGTAACGACTGCAAGTAACCGCCTTTACAGAACGCGAATCCATCATGTAATTTGAGAATTGTTGTACTATTTCCGCATCGGCACAGTAGGAAAATTTTGGATCGACTTTTTTCACGTTTTTCAAATACCACATGAATCGAGAAAGTCTTTCAACCATCTTGTCAATAGTCACATTTTGCAACGCACTGCCGTCACGGTCATAATTGAGTTCGGAAGAATAAAACCTTCGTATTTCGTTGATGTCTGAAAGGAGCTCGGGTGACATTTCCTCGCTACTTAGAGAAGCAACCTTTTTGTTTTCATTGCAAGAGGAGTCAGAGGCTTCTTGTGGTACATCATCACTGAGGGGTTCTACGGAATAACCAGTTTTACTACCCACATTCACAAGGTGTCTGCCATCGCTTTCAAGATCGTCATTTTTGGAGGAAGGCCCTGGCTGATCGTCTAAACAGTTATTTTGCGTATTATCAAATTCACTTTGAAAGGTCCAAGGTATTTGAGATTTTATCGGAGAAATACCTGTTGAAAGGCCGCCCGTTACAGTAGGAACTTGGGGTCCAAAGGTTTGCATGAAATGCGATAGAAATCTATAGCTACTATGAAGGCGTAATAAATTTTGTTCACTTATTAATCTAAAAGGACCATTCTGAGGCGGAAGGTGACTGGTGAAAAAGCGGTTCTCGTCTTCTGTACAGACCAAAGTATCTATTTGCAGAAAATTCAATGTATTACATAAATGATCTTCCCCTACACTAAAAAACAGTTTGCTTTTGACCTCGGAAAAACAGTAAAACAATTCTTTTCCTCGTCTTATTGCATTGAGATTGCCAAACTGAACAGCCATTTCGCCAATCAAAGTTCCACCCAAAATAGCAATGTTATATACTTGAAAATTATTACATGAATCAATCAATCTTAAAAAATAAGCTAAACTATAGCATGCATTATTGACTCCTGTCCACGCGGCTGGCAATCTGTTCTGTTGACAATCTGAGAAAAGCCTCCTTACCAGTCTTTATATACTTGAAAATTAGTACATGAATCAATCAATCTTGCTGCAAAAGAGAAAAAAAAGAAAGAAAGAAAGAAAGTTAATACTAACGACATGCTAAAGGGAGTTTGAAACTGCCACACGCAGACTAACACACCCAAAGGCAAATTAAAATGTCTGTACAAAATAATGGCGAAAAAAAAGATTGTTCATTAGTTTCCTTTAAAAAATGAATGAATTCGGCCGAATGGGTCCTCTCCCTAAACCTTTAACCAATTTCATAAACCCTTGCGCGATACTTAATTGTTAAGGGTTGCCTTTTCCCAAAAAATACCCCAGCCTCAATTCGTAAGGGTTGATTTGACAGAAAATTAATCCTAAACCCTTTAGGGTTTATACAAATTTCGTAAGGGTTGACTTGACAGAAAATTAATCCTAAACCCTTTAATTAGGGTTTATACAAATTTCGTAAGGGTTACTTTGACAGAAAATTAACCCTAAAACCCAGTCAAAAACCGTATTGTTAAACCCTAAAGACAATTCACTGCGCTAAAATTGATGTTATTCTAGCGTAAACCTAAAAGCTGACTTGAATTCTAGTCGTACCCTGGGCCTAAAATTGTTTTACAGAATCACCCCATGTCCCATCCAAGACAGCAAAGTGTAAGGAAAATACTTGAAAAATAATATACCTGTTGACCTTATCAGGTCAAGTAAGGAACGCGTCACGGAAAGTTATTGAAAACGATAATTTAATTCGTTTACTTTTTCACGACTATAAGTACGAGAGTTATGTAACTAATCGGAGTTTTCGGAAATAAATTGCTGTTACGTTTGTAAACTGTAACGTCTTCATTTTGGAGAGAAACTCGGGCGGGAAGAGAACATTAAATTATTACCACGACGGAACATTACCCGATTGATTTCAGATGATAAAAGAACAATTGAGATCTTAGAGAACTTTTAAAATTTTAAAGTTTTTAAATGCAAAATTTTACCTAATTGTCGGGCGTGGTTGATCATTTGCATTTGAAAAGTGCAAAATATGCACCAAAAATAGTTCCCATCATTTGGTCACAATTATAAGCAAAGATAAACGGTGTGCCGAAACAAAGTGAGAAAAGTAAGGGTAAAAGCTAGATATCAGTAACGAGCCACTCCTTAATTCACCCGAGTTTTCCCGAACAGTTAAGGTGCTGGATACGGTGGATTGCCCATTGTATAACTGTACAAGTAGGAACGCCCCTTATATAAATGAATGAAATTGAGCTCACCAATCTGGCAACAGCGTCATTTAAGTATGGAATTCCAACAATATCTGCAAAAGAAAAGCGTACACGTATGAACTTGCGGTCACAACACTTTATTGACTACCAAACAACCAAACACCGTTGTATTTATTCGATAGTCATAGGGTCAAAATAGCTACCTTAGTTTATAATATATACAATCGCATAACTCCACCCGATGCCATACTGTACGCGTAGGAACGCCCTTGATAGAAATGAAATGGAACGTTAACTCACCAGCTTTTTTTCTTTCTCTAGGAGTGTTATACGAAACCGTCATCTAAGTATGAAATTCAAACAGAATCTGCCAAAAACAAAGCGCACACATCGTACAATTAGCTGCGCGAAAATTAACTTTTTTCGATAGTTATAAGGTCAAAATAGCTACCCTAAATGATAATATATATACAATCGCATAATTCCATCATGCTTGGACTCACCAATTTTTAATTTCAAGACGACAGTCGCTAAATGCTTTTCTTTTACTTCTCCAATTGCGTTAAACACATAAACTGTCCAAGGCGAAGGCTACTCCGGCACATTTCCATGTTCTGTTTTCGAAGAGAAAAATACGATCGTCTTTCTGTGAATCAGAAAAGTACCCAGTTCACTTAAAATAGGTCTTTTTTGTGGTACAGAGCAGCAGAGCAGTGACCAGATTTGAAACAGTCGTTATAATCCTTTAAAAGACTCAATGAAATAAACGGTTAAGACACCCACTTACCAAGGCTCTTCGCATTCGTTGTCGGCTTAGTGAAGAAACTCACAAGGCAAGCCAGTTTTTATACATCTTAGTGCCATGATGAAATACTGCGCTCTGATTGGCTTTTCTGTTGTGAAACCGATGCCCGCATCTTGATATAACAACAAACGAAAATAGAAAAACAGCACCAGGACAACGCCTGGGTTATAAACCCTAAGCTTTGTTGGTCATTTGAAATAAATTCAAGGCTATGGGTGAACACTGCTAACAGATCATGTTTAACGCAGATTAAAATATAATTGTACCAGTGGTCTTAATATTGCAAAAGGACAACCAGCTGTTTTGCTAGCGTGTTGGCACGCTCCTTATCGCTGGGTTCATCTTGCTACAACAGGCGATAATTTTAGAGGACATTGAATTAACTGATTAGTGTTGAAGAGGCAAGGCAATTAGCAATTTAATCAAGGCCGGGTTCAAGTTGAAATAGGCATACTTGATAATAAAGAGTGTATTCATGAAACCGGCTTAGCATGCTCAATGGTCACCTGTTTGCCTTTCGTAAAACGTTCACTAACCCTAATAAGGCAGCTTAGTTATAGCAGTTATTCTTATGCGTTGCGAGGGCGACTTTGTTAGGACGTTCTTTGTTAAGAAAAGAAAAAAGAAAAGAATTTTAAAATAACAATAAGCTAATATTGACAGAAAATCATTTCATTGGACTTCCCCGAAAATTCCAATACCTACGCTACCCCGGACAGATCGAGAGTGAAACAACAACAGCAAAAAAATGACTACTCACCCTTCCCATGGCGTTTCCCCTCAACAGAAACAAAATCGGCCGAGGGTAGAATTACAAAACAACTAGTTACTGTAAGATTTCCTAATAAGTAACGCACTGTTCATATACGTTCGTTTTAATTGCTTTGTGCAGTGTTATAAGGGAATTTTAGTAAAGTTTGTGGTTCGTGGAGTTTCCGTGAATAGTTGTGGAAGGGAAGTTCCTTAAAAGTATTTTTAGGTCATTGAGAAAAAAAAAAAACAAGGCTAGAGACCACGGTATAGGCTCAAGGCCATACTTCCGGTTGACCTGGATGGTTCAAGATAACCGGAAGTGAATAGGTCGCTGAACTTTTTGTCTAATGTTTAATGCTTCATTTTAAGGGTGTCCTGAATCTATTTTAAAAGAAAATAAGCAAGCACATTGGTGTTGAGTTTTGTGTACCAATACGGACAATTTAGTACCGTTGTTTCCCTTTTTCGAATTAAAAATGGTCAGTGACCCCGGGGGGGTACTCACTTATTCGAGACATATGGGTATGTGACACCCATCGGATAGGGTTTTTGTGCCGTTTTGGTCTGAAAACGGGTATACACTTTGCGCATTTTAGTCTGGATTCGTGGGAGCTACGGATTGTATGAACGTGGTTATCCTTTCAATTCCAAATGAGTAAGATAGAAAGAGAAATATGCGAATTCGGAACGGATTTGAATTTTTGCTTTCTAATCTAAGTAATGATACCATAATTTCTGCCTAAAGGCCAGGTCTGAAATCGGGTATGAATTTTAGAGGTCTAATCTGAAAACGGGTGTGGAAAATTACATTTTTGGTCTGATATCGGGTCAGGATTAAAAGAACCGCACGGAACACCCCTAGGAGAATTCCAAGGAGAAACCCCTCCTCCCCAACCACGTGACATGTGATTCTCCGTGGTGAAACTCCGTGAAACACGAGGTATTGAGATTTTTGCGATCAACTCTCAGGGAGCTTAAGAGGAGTTCTCTTTAACAGAATTCGTCCCAAGAACGCCCTGAAAGAACGCTACTCACGTAGTAATGGCGAAACGGTGAGCTACATTTGATTAGCAGCGAATTATATTAGTTATATCCACAGCTGACACTGTTATTTACAAATTATTTCCAGCCTGACAATTCGATCGCTTCTTTGTTTTGATGTGTCATCCAGTTGTTAAAGGTTGGAAAAAGAGTTGTAAAGTGTGGTTTGATTGTGAATTCTGTGAACTATTCTCTGTGAAAGCTGGATTTGAAATTGCTGGAGAATTTTAAAAAACCAAGCACAGTCACACATTAGTAGTCCAGGTAGCATGGAGCGCCAGGAGGCATCTAAAGAACAATTTGTCACGTTTGAGCCCCTTTTTCTGACCAAGGATTCTGTAACACGTGGTTAGTAAGCAAAATTCAGTTCAATCTATCCGCCAAGAGTAAAGAAGACACTTATCATTGTATTTGCTGGGCTAAAATCCTTCATAATTCAGCTGTTCAAGTCAGGTGTCATAATTGTTCTGATCATTGCATGTTCACTTGTTTGTTTGACTTCCCTATCACAATAGGCAGCTCTAAGTGCCAGCAGGGGGGGGAAGCAGTGGCCCGCGCCCATCTCTGTCCGGGCCTACGTGCCATGAGCATGCTGTGAAGTCACCTGCCTGTCTCTGCGCCCCTCCGTCCAGGTAAGGAATGGACACCATGTTTGTTCAACTGTCCACTGAGTTTAAGGGCTGTAATTAATGTGGATGATGCGGTGCATGATAACATTATTGGTGCACACACAATTTGGCTGGACTTTAATGATTATATATAGCTAGACTGTCTCCCGTGACACTGGTTCATTGATTCGTACATGCATGAGTCAGTAGAATGTTGTGTCGCAGTTTCTTTCGTTGAGCTGGCTTAGGGTTAGTCTTTGTTTTGCCTTGGTATCAAAAAATTCATTTAGCAGGCAAATTTTACCCCAGCTTATAGCCAGAGACAGTGGAAAAGCACAGATGAACAGCCTGAAATAAGCCAATTAATTATTATGTCCACTCACTCAGCGAAAAGAGACTCGATCTGAGCGTGGAGAAAGGATTAGGGTTCTTATTCTAATACTAATACTGTAGTTGAACACTGTTATTTACAAATTATTTCCAGCCTGACAATTCGATCGCTTCTTTGTTTTGATGTGTCATCCAGTTGTTAAAGGTTGGAAAAAGAGTTGTAAAGTGTGGTTTGATTGTGAATTCTGTGAACTATTCTCTGTGAAAGCTGGATTTGAAATTGCTGGAGAATTTTAAAAAACCAAGCACAGTCACACATTAGTAGTCCAGGTAGCATGGAGCGCCAGGAGGCATCTAAAGAACAATTTGTCACGTTTGAGCCCCTTTTTCTGACCAAGGATTCTGTAACACGTGGTTAGTAAGCAAAATTCAGTTCAATCTATCCGCCAAGAGTAAAGAAGACACTTATCATTGTATTTGCTGGGCTAAAATCCTTCATAATTCAGCTGTTCAAGTCAGGTGTCATAATTGTTCTGATCATTGCATGTTGACTTGTTTGTTTGACTTCCCTATCACAATAGGCAGCTCTAAGTGCCAGCAGGGGGGGGAAGCAGTGGCCCGCGCCCATCTCTGTCCGGGCCTACGTGCCATGAGCATGCTGTGAAGTCACCTGCCTGTCTCTGCGCCCCTCCGTCCAGGTAAGGAATGGACACCATGTTTGTTCAACTGTCCACTGAGTTTAAGGGCTGTAATTAATGTGGATGATGCGGTGCATGATAACATTATTGGTGCACACACAATTTGGCTGGACTTTAATGATTATATATAGCTAGACTGTCTCCCGTGACACTGGTTCATTGATTCGTACATGCATGAGTCAGTAGAATGTTGTGTCGCAGTTTCTTTCGTTGAGCTGGCTTAGGGTTAGTCTTTGTTTTGCCTTGGTATCAAAAAATTCATTTAGCAGGCAAATTTTACCCCAGCTTATAGCCAGAGACAGTGGAAAAGCACAGATGAACAGCCTGAAATAAGCCAATTAATTATTATGTCCACTCACTCAGCGAAAAGAGACTCGATCTGAGCGTGGAGAAAGGATTAGGGTTCTTATTCTAATACTAATACTGTAGTTGAACACTGTTATTTACAAATTATTTCCAGCCTGACAATTCGATCGCTTCTTTGTTTTGATGTGTCATCCAGTTGTTAAAGGTTGGAAAAAGAGTTGTAAAGTGTGGTTTGATTGTGAATTCTGTGAACTATTCTCTGTGAAAGCTGGATTTGAAATTGCTGGAGAATTTTAAAAAACCAAGCACAGTCACACATTAGTAGTCCAGGTAGCATGGAGCGCCAGGAGGCATCTAAAGAACAATTTGTCACGTTTGAGCCCCTTTTTCTGACCAAGGATTCTGTAACACGTGGTTAGTAAGCAAAATTCAGTTCAATCTATCCGCCAAGAGTAAAGAAGACACTTATCATTGTATTTGCTGGGCTAAAATCCTTCATAATTCAGCTGTTCAAGTCAGGTGTCATAATTGTTCTGATCATTGCATGTTCACTTGTTTGTTTGACTTCCCTATCACAATAGGCAGCTCTAAGTGCCAGCAGGGGGGGGAAGCAGTGGCCCGCGCCCATCTCTGTCCGGGCCTACGTGCCATGAGCATGCTGTGAAGTCACCTGCCTGTCTCTGCGCCCCTCCGTCCAGGTAAGGAATGGACACCATGTTTGTTCAACTGTCCACTGAGTTTAAGGGCTGTAATTAATGTGGATGATGCGGTGCATGATAACATTATTGGTGCACACACAATTTGGCTGGACTTTAATGATTATATATAGCTAGACTGTCTCCCGTGACACTGGTTCATTGATTCGTACATGCATGAGTCAGTAGAATGTTGTGTCGCAGTTTCTTTCGTTGAGCTGGCTTAGGGTTAGTCTTTGTTTTGCCTTGGTATCAAAAAATTCATTTAGCAGGCAAATTTTACCCCAGCTTATAGCCAGAGACAGTGGAAAAGCACAGATGAACAGCCTGAAATAAGCCAATTAATTATTATGTCCACTCACTCAGCGAAAAGAGACTCGATCTGAGCGTGGAGAAAGGATTAGGGTTCTTATTCTAATACTAATACTGTAGTTGAACACTGTTATTTACAAATTATTTCCAGCCTGACAATTCGATCGCTTCTTTGTTTTGATGTGTCATCCAGTTGTTAAAGGTTGGAAAAAGAGTTGTAAAGTGTGGTTTGATTGTGAATTCTGTGAACTATTCTCTGTGAAAGCTGGATTTGAAATTGCTGGAGAATTTTAAAAAACCAAGCACAGTCACACATTAGTAGTCCAGGTAGCATGGAGCGCCAGGAGGCATCTAAAGAACAATTTGTCACGTTTGAGCCCCTTTTTCTGACCAAGGATTCTGTAACACGTGGTTAGTAAGCAAAATTCAGTTCAATCTATCCGCCAAGAGTAAAGAAGACACTTATCATTGTATTTGCTGGGCTAAAATCCTTCATAATTCAGCTGTTCAAGTCAGGTGTCATAATTGTTCTGATCATTGCATGTTCACTTGTTTGTTTGACTTCCCTATCACAATAGGCAGCTCTAAGTGCCAGCAGGGGGGGGAAGCAGTGGCCCGCGCCCATCTCTGTCCGGGCCTACGTGCCATGAGCATGCTGTGAAGTCACCTGCCTGTCTCTGCGCCCCTCCGTCCAGGTAAGGAATGGACACCATGTTTGTTCAACTGTCCACTGAGTTTAAGGGCTGTAATTAATGTGGATGATGCGGTGCATGATAACATTATTGGTGCACACACAATTTGGCTGGACTTTAATGATTATATATAGCTAGACTGTCTCCCGTGACACTGGTTCATTGATTCGTACATGCATGAGTCAGTAGAATGTTGTGTCGCAGTTTCTTTCGTTGAGCTGGCTTAGGGTTAGTCTTTGTTTTGCCTTGGTATCAAAAAATTCATTTAGCAGGCAAATTTTACCCCAGCTTATAGCCAGAGACAGTGGAAAAGCACAGATGAACAGCCTGAAATAAGCCAATTAATTATTATGTCCACTCACTCAGCGAAAAGAGACTCGATCTGAGCGTGGAGAAAGGATTAGGGTTCTTATTCTAATACTAATACTGTAGTTGAACACTGTTATTTACAAATTATTTCCAGCCTGACAATTCGATCGCTTCTTTGTTTTGATGTGTCATCCAGTTGTTAAAGGTTGGAAAAAGAGTTGTAAAGTGTGGTTTGATTGTGAATTCTGTGAACTATTCTCTGTGAAAGCTGGATTTGAAATTGCTGGAGAATTTTAAAAAACCAAGCACAGTCACACATTAGTAGTCCAGGTAGCATGGAGCGCCAGGAGGCATCTAAAGAACAATTTGTCACGTTTGAGCCCCTTTTTCTGACCAAGGATTCTGTAACACGTGGTTAGTAAGCAAAATTCAGTTCAATCTATCCGCCAAGAGTAAAGAAGACACTTATCATTGTATTTGCTGGGCTAAAATCCTTCATAATTCAGCTGTTCAAGTCAGGTGTCATAATTGTTCTGATCATTGCATGTTCACTTGTTTGTTTGACTTCCCTATCACAATAGGCAGCTCTAAGTGCCAGCAGGGGGGGGAAGCAGTGGCCCGCGCCCATCTCTGTCCGGGCCTACGTGCCATGAGCATGCTGTGAAGTCACCTGCCTGTCTCTGCGCCCCTCCGTCCAGGTAAGGAATGGACACCATGTTTGTTCAACTGTCCACTGAGTTTAAGGGCTGTAATTAATGTGGATGATGCGGTGCATGATAACATTATTGGTGCACACACAATTTGGCTGGACTTTAATGATTATATATAGCTAGACTGTCTCCCGTGACACTGGTTCATTGATTCGTACATGCATGAGTCAGTAGAATGTTGTGTCGCAGTTTCTTTCGTTGAGCTGGCTTAGGGTTAGTCTTTGTTTTGCCTTGGTATCAAAAAATTCATTTAGCAGGCAAATTTTACCCCAGCTTATAGCCAGAGACAGTGGAAAAGCACAGATGAACAGCC
Organism: Porites lutea; assembly: GCF_958299795.1. Classification (NCBI taxonomy): domain Eukaryota; kingdom Metazoa; phylum Cnidaria; class Anthozoa; order Scleractinia; family Poritidae; genus Porites; species Porites lutea. Next base: position 51,592,140 of record NC_133203.1, read on the forward strand.
TGAAATAAGCCAATTAATTATTATGTCCACTCACTCAGCGAAAAGAGACTCGATCTGAGCGTGGAGAAAGGATTAGGGTTCTTATTCTAATACTAATACTGTAGTTGAACACTGTTATTTACAAATTATTTCCAGCCTGACAATTCGATCGCTTCTTTGTTTTGATGTGTCATCCAGTTGTTAAAGGTTGGAAAAAGAGTTGTAAAGTGTGGTTTGATTGTGAATTCTGTGAACTATTCTCTGTGAAAGCTGGATTTGAAATTGCTGGAGAATTTTAAAAAACCAAGCACAGTCACACATTAGTAGTCCAGGTAGCATGGAGCGCCAGGAGGCATCTAAAGAACAATTTGTCACGTTTGAGCCCCTTTTTCTGACCAAGGATTCTGTAACACGTGGTTAGTAAGCAAAATTCAGTTCAATCTATCCGCCAAGAGTAAAGAAGACACTTATCATTGTATTTGCTGGGCTAAAATCCTTCATAATTCAGCTGTTCAAGTCAGGTGTCATAATTGTTCTGATCATTGCATGTTGACTTGTTTGTTTGACTTCCCTATCACAATAGGCAGCTCTAAGTGCCAGCAGGGGGGGGAAGCAGTGGCCCGCGCCCATCTCTGTCCGGGCCTACGTGCCATGAGCATGCTGTGAAGTCACCTGCCTGTCTCTGCGCCCCTCCGTCCAGGTAAGGAATGGACACCATGTTTGTTCAACTGTCCACTGAGTTTAAGGGCTGTAATTAATGTGGATGATGCGGTGCATGATAACATTATTGGTGCACACACAATTTGGCTGGACTTTAATGATTATATATAGCTAGACTGTCTCCCGTGACACTGGTTCATTGATTCGTACATGCATGAGTCAGTAGAATGTTGTGTCGCAGTTTCTTTCGTTGAGCTGGCTTAGGGTTAGTCTTTGTTTTGCCTTGGTATCAAAAAATTCATTTAGCAGGCAAATTTTACCCCAGCTTATAGCCAGAGACAGTGGAAAAGCACAGATGAACAGCCTGAAATAAGCCAATTAATTATTATGTCCACTCACTCAGCGAAAAGAGACTCGATCTGAGCGTGGAGAAAGGATTAGGGTTCTTATTCTAATACTAATACTGTAGTTGAACACTGTTATTTACAAATTATTTCCAGCCTGACAATTCGATCGCTTCTTTGTTTTGATGTGTCATCCAGTTGTTAAAGGTTGGAAAAAGAGTTGTAAAGTGTGGTTTGATTGTGAATTCTGTGAACTATTCTCTGTGAAAGCTGGATTTGAAATTGCTGGAGAATTTTAAAAAACCAAGCACAGTCACACATTAGTAGTCCAGGTAGCATGGAGCGCCAGGAGGCATCTAAAGAACAATTTGTCACGTTTGAGCCCCTTTTTCTGACCAAGGATTCTGTAACACGTGGTTAGTAAGCAAAATTCAGTTCAATCTATCCGCCAAGAGTAAAGAAGACACTTATCATTGTATTTGCTGGGCTAAAATCCTTCATAATTCAGCTGTTCAAGTCAGGTGTCATAATTGTTCTGATCATTGCATGTTCACTTGTTTGTTTGACTTCCCTATCACAATAGGCAGCTCTAAGTGCCAGCAGGGGGGGGAAGCAGTGGCCCGCGCCCATCTCTGTCCGGGCCTACGTGCCATGAGCATGCTGTGAAGTCACCTGCCTGTCTCTGCGCCCCTCCGTCCAGGTAAGGAATGGACACCATGTTTGTTCAACTGTCCACTGAGTTTAAGGGCTGTAATTAATGTGGATGATGCGGTGCATGATAACATTATTGGTGCACACACAATTTGGCTGGACTTTAATGATTATATATAGCTAGACTGTCTCCCGTGACACTGGTTCATTGATTCGTACATGCATGAGTCAGTAGAATGTTGTGTCGCAGTTTCTTTCGTTGAGCTGGCTTAGGGTTAGTCTTTGTTTTGCCTTGGTATCAAAAAATTCATTTAGCAGGCAAATTTTACCCCAGCTTATAGCCAGAGACAGTGGAAAAGCACAGATGAACAGCCTGAAATAAGCCAATTAATTATTATGTCCACTCACTCAGCGAAAAGAGACTCGATCTGAGCGTGGAGAAAGGATTAGGGTTCTTATTCTAATACTAATACTGTAGTTGAACACTGTTATTTACAAATTATTTCCAGCCTGACAATTCGATCGCTTCTTTGTTTTGATGTGTCATCCAGTTGTTAAAGGTTGGAAAAAGAGTTGTAAAGTGTGGTTTGATTGTGAATTCTGTGAACTATTCTCTGTGAAAGCTGGATTTGAAATTGCTGGAGAATTTTAAAAAACCAAGCACAGTCACACATTAGTAGTCCAGGTAGCATGGAGCGCCAGGAGGCATCTAAAGAACAATTTGTCACGTTTGAGCCCCTTTTTCTGACCAAGGATTCTGTAACACGTGGTTAGTAAGCAAAATTCAGTTCAATCTATCCGCCAAGAGTAAAGAAGACACTTATCATTGTATTTGCTGGGCTAAAATCCTTCATAATTCAGCTGTTCAAGTCAGGTGTCATAATTGTTCTGATCATTGCATGTTGACTTGTTTGTTTGACTTCCCTATCACAATAGGCAGCTCTAAGTGCCAGCAGGGGGGGGAAGCAGTGGCCCGCGCCCATCTCTGTCCGGGCCTACGTGCCATGAGCATGCTGTGAAGTCACCTGCCTGTCTCTGCGCCCCTCCGTCCAGGTAAGGAATGGACACCATGTTTGTTCAACTGTCCACTGAGTTTAAGGGCTGTAATTAATGTGGATGATGCGGTGCATGATAACATTATTGGTGCACACACAATTTGGCTGGACTTTAATGATTATATATAGCTAGACTGTCTCCCGTGACACTGGTTCATTGATTCGTACATGCATGAGTCAGTAGAATGTTGTGTCGCAGTTTCTTTCGTTGAGCTGGCTTAGGGTTAGTCTTTGTTTTGCCTTGGTATCAAAAAATTCATTTAGCAGGCAAATTTTACCCCAGCTTATAGCCAGAGACAGTGGAAAAGCACAGATGAACAGCCTGAAATAAGCCAATTAATTATTATGTCCACTCACTCAGCGAAAAGAGACTCGATCTGAGCGTGGAGAAAGGATTAGGGTTCTTATTCTAATACTAATACTGTAGTTGAACACTGTTATTTACAAATTATTTCCAGCCTGACAATTCGATCGCTTCTTTGTTTTGATGTGTCATCCAGTTGTTAAAGGTTGGAAAAAGAGTTGTAAAGTGTGGTTTGATTGTGAATTCTGTGAACTATTCTCTGTGAAAGCTGGATTTGAAATTGCTGGAGAATTTTAAAAAACCAAGCACAGTCACACATTAGTAGTCCAGGTAGCATGGAGCGCCAGGAGGCATCTAAAGAACAATTTGTCACGTTTGAGCCCCTTTTTCTGACCAAGGATTCTGTAACACGTGGTTAGTAAGCAAAATTCAGTTCAATCTATCCGCCAAGAGTAAAGAAGACACTTATCATTGTATTTGCTGGGCTAAAATCCTTCATAATTCAGCTGTTCAAGTCAGGTGTCATAATTGTTCTGATCATTGCATGTTGACTTGTTTGTTTGACTTCCCTATCACAATAGGCAGCTCTAAGTGCCAGCAGGGGGGGGAAGCAGTGGCCCGCGCCCATCTCTGTCCGGGCCTACGTGCCATGAGCATGCTGTGAAGTCACCTGCCTGTCTCTGCGCCCCTCCGTCCAGGTAAGGAATGGACACCATGTTTGTTCAACTGTCCACTGAGTTTAAGGGCTGTAATTAATGTGGATGATGCGGTGCATGATAACATTATTGGTGCACACACAATTTGGCTGGACTTTAATGATTATATATAGCTAGACTGTCTCCCGTGACACTGGTTCATTGATTCGTACATGCATGAGTCAGTAGAATGTTGTGTCGCAGTTTCTTTCGTTGAGCTGGCTTAGGGTTAGTCTTTGTTTTGCCTTGGTATCAAAAAATTCATTTAGCAGGCAAATTTTACCCCAGCTTATAGCCAGAGACAGTGGAAAAGCACAGATGAACAGCCTGAAATAAGCCAATTAATTATTATGTCCACTCACTCAGCGAAAAGAGACTCGATCTGAGCGTGGAGAAAGGATTAGGGTTCTTATTCTAATACTAATACTGTAGTTGAACACTGTTATTTACAAATTATTTCCAGCCTGACAATTCGATCGCTTCTTTGTTTTGATGTGTCATCCAGTTGTTAAAGGTTGGAAAAAGAGTTGTAAAGTGTGGTTTGATTGTGAATTCTGTGAACTATTCTCTGTGAAAGCTGGATTTGAAATTGCTGGAGAATTTTAAAAAACCAAGCACAGTCACACATTAGTAGTCCAGGTAGCATGGAGCGCCAGGAGGCATCTAAAGAACAATTTGTCACGTTTGAGCCCCTTTTTCTGACCAAGGATTCTGTAACACGTGGTTAGTAAGCAAAATTCAGTTCAATCTATCCGCCAAGAGTAAAGAAGACACTTATCATTGTATTTGCTGGGCTAAAATCCTTCATAATTCAGCTGTTCAAGTCAGGTGTCATAATTGTTCTGATCATTGCATGTTGACTTGTTTGTTTGACTTCCCTATCACAATAGGCAGCTCTAAGTGCCAGCAGGGGGGGGAAGCAGTGGCCCGCGCCCATCTCTGTCCGGGCCTACGTGCCATGAGCATGCTGTGAAGTCACCTGCCTGTCTCTGCGCCCCTCCGTCCAGGTAAGGAATGGACACCATGTTTGTTCAACTGTCCACTGAGTTTAAGGGCTGTAATTAATGTGGATGATGCGGTGCATGATAACATTATTGGTGCACACACAATTTGGCTGGACTTTAATGATTATATATAGCTAGACTGTCTCCCGTGACACTGGTTCATTGATTCGTACATGCATGAGTCAGTAGAATGTTGTGTCGCAGTTTCTTTCGTTGAGCTGGCTTAGGGTTAGTCTTTGTTTTGCCTTGGTATCAAAAAATTCATTTAGCAGGCAAATTTTACCCCAGCTTATAGCCAGAGACAGTGGAAAAGCACAGATGAACAGCCTGAAATAAGCCAATTAATTATTATGTCCACTCACTCAGCGAAAAGAGACTCGATCTGAGCGTGGAGAAAGGATTAGGGTTCTTATTCTAATACTAATACTGTAGTTGAACACTGTTATTTACAAATTATTTCCAGCCTGACAATTCGATCGCTTCTTTGTTTTGATGTGTCATCCAGTTGTTAAAGGTTGGAAAAAGAGTTGTAAAGTGTGGTTTGATTGTGAATTCTGTGAACTATTCTCTGTGAAAGCTGGATTTGAAATTGCTGGAGAATTTTAAAAAACCAAGCACAGTCACACATTAGTAGTCCAGGTAGCATGGAGCGCCAGGAGGCATCTAAAGAACAATTTGTCACGTTTGAGCCCCTTTTTCTGACCAAGGATTCTGTAACACGTGGTTAGTAAGCAAAATTCAGTTCAATCTATCCGCCAAGAGTAAAGAAGACACTTATCATTGTATTTGCTGGGCTAAAATCCTTCATAATTCAGCTGTTCAAGTCAGGTGTCATAATTGTTCTGATCATTGCATGTTGACTTGTTTGTTTGACTTCCCTATCACAATAGGCAGCTCTAAGTGCCAGCAGGGGGGGGAAGCAGTGGCCCGCGCCCATCTCTGTCCGGGCCTACGTGCCATGAGCATGCTGTGAAGTCACCTGCCTGTCTCTGCGCCCCTCCGTCCAGGTAAGGAATGGACACCATGTTTGTTCAACTGTCCACTGAGTTTAAGGGCTGTAATTAATGTGGATGATGCGGTGCATGATAACATTATTGGTGCACACACAATTTGGCTGGACTTTAATGATTATATATAGCTAGACTGTCTCCCGTGACACTGGTTCATTGATTCGTACATGCATGAGTCAGTAGAATGTTGTGTCGCAGTTTCTTTCGTTGAGCTGGCTTAGGGTTAGTCTTTGTTTTGCCTTGGTATCAAAAAATTCATTTAGCAGGCAAATTTTACCCCAGCTTATAGCCAGAGACAGTGGAAAAGCACAGATGAACAGCCTGAAATAAGCCAATTAATTATTATGTCCACTCACTCAGCGAAAAGAGACTCGATCTGAGCGTGGAGAAAGGATTAGGGTTCTTATTCTAATACTAATACTGTAGTTGAACACTGTTATTTACAAATTATTTCCAGCCTGACAATTCGATCGCTTCTTTGTTTTGATGTGTCATCCAGTTGTTAAAGGTTGGAAAAAGAGTTGTAAAGTGTGGTTTGATTGTGAATTCTGTGAACTATTCTCTGTGAAAGCTGGATTTGAAATTGCTGGAGAATTTTAAAAAACCAAGCACAGTCACACATTAGTAGTCCAGGTAGCATGGAGCGCCAGGAGGCATCTAAAGAACAATTTGTCACGTTTGAGCCCCTTTTTCTGACCAAGGATTCTGTAACACGTGGTTAGTAAGCAAAATTCAGTTCAATCTATCCGCCAAGAGTAAAGAAGACACTTATCATTGTATTTGCTGGGCTAAAATCCTTCATAATTCAGCTGTTCAAGTCAGGTGTCATAATTGTTCTGATCATTGCATGTTCACTTGTTTGTTTGACTTCCCTATCACAATAGGCAGCTCTAAGTGCCAGCAGGGGGGGGAAGCAGTGGCCCGCGCCCATCTCTGTCCGGGCCTACGTGCCATGAGCATGCTGTGAAGTCACCTGCCTGTCTCTGCGCCCCTCCGTCCAGGTAAGGAATGGACACCATGTTTGTTCAACTGTCCACTGAGTTTAAGGGCTGTAATTAATGTGGATGATGCGGTGCATGATAACATTATTGGTGCACACACAATTTGGCTGGACTTTAATGATTATATATAGCTAGACTGTCTCCCGTGACACTGGTTCATTGATTCGTACATGCATGAGTCAGTAGAATGTTGTGTCGCAGTTTCTTTCGTTGAGCTGGCTTAGGGTTAGTCTTTGTTTTGCCTTGGTATCAAAAAATTCATTTAGCAGGCAAATTTTACCCCAGCTTATAGCCAGAGACAGTGGAAAAGCACAGATGAACAGCCTGAAATAAGCCAATTAATTATTATGTCCACTCACTCAGCGAAAAGAGACTCGATCTGAGCGTGGAGAAAGGATTAGGGTTCTTATTCTAATACTAATACTGTAGTTGAACACTGTTATTTACAAATTATTTCCAGCCTGACAATTCGATCGCTTCTTTGTTTTGATGTGTCATCCAGTTGTTAAAGGTTGGAAAAAGAGTTGTAAAGTGTGGTTTGATTGTGAATTCTGTGAACTATTCTCTGTGAAAGCTGGATTTGAAATTGCTGGAGAATTTTAAAAAACCAAGCACAGTCACACATTAGTAGTCCAGGTAGCATGGAGCGCCAGGAGGCATCTAAAGAACAATTTGTCACGTTTGAGCCCCTTTTTCTGACCAAGGATTCTGTAACACGTGGTTAGTAAGCAAAATTCAGTTCAATCTATCCGCCAAGAGTAAAGAAGACACTTATCATTGTATTTGCTGGGCTAAAATCCTTCATAATTCAGCTGTTCAAGTCAGGTGTCATAATTGTTCTGATCATTGCATGTTGACTTGTTTGTTTGACTTCCCTATCACAATAGGCAGCTCTAAGTGCCAGCAGGGGGGGGAAGCAGTGGCCCGCGCCCATCTCTGTCCGGGCCTACGTGCCATGAGCATGCTGTGAAGTCACCTGCCTGTCTCTGCGCCCCTCCGTCCAGGTAAGGAATGGACACCATGTTTGTTCAACTGTCCACTGAGTTTAAGGGCTGTAATTAATGTGGATGATGCGGTGCATGATAACATTATTGGTGCACACACAATTTGGCTGGACTTTAATGATTATATATAGCTAGACTGTCTCCCGTGACACTGGTTCATTGATTCGTACATGCATGAGTCAGTAGAATGTTGTGTCGCAGTTTCTTTCGTTGAGCTGGCTTAGGGTTAGTCTTTGTTTTGCCTTGGTATCAAAAAATTCATTTAGCAGGCAAATTTTACCCCAGCTTATAGCCAGAGACAGTGGAAAAGCACAGATGAACAGCCTGAAATAAGCCAATTAATTATTATGTCCACTCACTCAGCGAAAAGAGACTCGATCTGAGCGTGGAGAAAGGATTAGGGTTCTTATTCTAATACTAATACTGTAGTTGAACACTGTTATTTACAAATTATTTCCAGCCTGACAATTCGATCGCTTCTTTGTTTTGATGTGTCATCCAGTTGTTAAAGGTTGGAAAAAGAGTTGTAAAGTGTGGTTTGATTGTGAATTCTGTGAACTATTCTCTGTGAAAGCTGGATTTGAAATTGCTGGAGAATTTTAAAAAACCAAGCACAGTCACACATTAGTAGTCCAGGTAGCATGGAGCGCCAGGAGGCATCTAAAGAACAATTTGTCACGTTTGAGCCCCTTTTTCTGACCAAGGATTCTGTAACACGTGGTTAGTAAGCAAAATTCAGTTCAATCTATCCGCCAAGAGTAAAGAAGACACTTATCATTGTATTTGCTGGGCTAAAATCCTTCATAATTCAGCTGTTCAAGTCAGGTGTCATAATTGTTCTGATCATTGCATGTTGACTTGTTTGTTTGACTTCCCTATCACAATAGGCAGCTCTAAGTGCCAGCAGGGGGGGGAAGCAGTGGCCCGCGCCCATCTCTGTCCGGGCCTACGTGCCATGAGCATGCTGTGAAGTCACCTGCCTGTCTCTGCGCCCCTCCGTCCAGGTAAGGAATGGACACCATGTTTGTTCAACTGTCCACTGAGTTTAAGGGCTGTAATTAATGTGGATGATGCGGTGCATGATAACATTATTGGTGCACACACAATTTGGCTGGACTTTAATGATTATATATAGCTAGACTGTCTCCCGTGACACTGGTTCATTGATTCGTACATGCATGAGTCAGTAGAATGTTGTGTCGCAGTTTCTTTCGTTGAGCTGGCTTAGGGTTAGTCTTTGTTTTGCCTTGGTATCAAAAAATTCATTTAGCAGGCAAATTTTACCCCAGCTTATAGCCAGAGACAGTGGAAAAGCACAGATGAACAGCCTGAAATAAGCCAATTAATTATTATGTCCACTCACTCAGCGAAAAGAGACTCGATCTGAGCGTGGAGAAAGGATTAGGGTTCTTATTCTAATACTAATACTGTAGTTGAACACTGTTATTTACAAATTATTTCCAGCCTGACAATTCGATCGCTTCTTTGTTTTGATGTGTCATCCAGTTGTTAAAGGTTGGAAAAAGAGTTGTAAAGTGTGGTTTGATTGTGAATTCTGTGAACTATTCTCTGTGAAAGCTGGATTTGAAATTGCTGGAGAATTTTAAAAAACCAAGCACAGTCACACATTAGTAGTCCAGGTAGCATGGAGCGCCAGGAGGCATCTAAAGAACAATTTGTCACGTTTGAGCCCCTTTTTCTGACCAAGGATTCTGTAACACGTGGTTAGTAAGCAAAATTCAGTTCAATCTATCCGCCAAGAGTAAAGAAGACACTTATCATTGTATTTGCTGGGCTAAAATCCTTCATAATTCAGCTGTTCAAGTCAGGTGTCATAATTGTTCTGATCATTGCATGTTCACTTGTTTGTTTGACTTCCCTATCACAATAGGCAGCTCTAAGTGCCAGCAGGGGGGGGAAGCAGTGGCCCGCGCCCATCTCTGTCCGGGCCTACGTGCCATGAGCATGCTGTGAAGTCACCTGCCTGTCTCTGCGCCCCTCCGTCCAGGTAAGGAATGGACACCATGTTTGTTCAACTGTCCACTGAGTTTAAGGGCTGTAATTAATGTGGATGATGCGGTGCATGATAACATTATTGGTGCACACACAATTTGGCTGGACTTTAATGATTATATATAGCTAGACTGTCTCCCGTGACACTGGTTCATTGATTCGTACATGCATGAGTCAGTAGAATGTTGTGTCGCAGTTTCTTTCGTTGAGCTGGCTTAGGGTTAGTCTTTGTTTTGCCTTGGTATCAAAAAATTCATTTAGCAGGCAAATTTTACCCCAGCTTATAGCCAGAGACAGTGGAAAAGCACAGATGAACAGCCTGAAATAAGCCAATTAATTATTATGTCCACTCACTCAGCGAAAAGAGACTCGATCTGAGCGTGGAGAAAGGATTAGGGTTCTTATTCTAATACTAATACTGTAGTTGAACACTGTTATTTACAAATTATTTCCAGCCTGACAATTCGATCGCTTCTTTGTTTTGATGTGTCATCCAGTTGTTAAAGGTTGGAAAAAGAGTTGTAAAGTGTGGTTTGATTGTGAATTCTGTGAACTATTCTCTGTGAAAGCTGGATTTGAAATTGCTGGAGAATTTTAAAAAACCAAGCACAGTCACACATTAGTAGTCCAGGTAGCATGGAGCGCCAGGAGGCATCTAAAGAACAATTTGTCACGTTTGAGCCCCTTTTTCTGACCAAGGATTCTGTAACACGTGGTTAGTAAGCAAAATTCAGTTCAATCTATCCGCCAAGAGTAAAGAAGACACTTATCATTGTATTTGCTGGGCTAAAATCCTTCATAATTCAGCTGTTCAAGTCAGGTGTCATAATTGTTCTGATCATTGCATGTTCACTTGTTTGTTTGACTTCCCTATCACAATAGGCAGCTCTAAGTGCCAGCAGGGGGGGGAAGCAGTGGCCCGCGCCCATCTCTGTCCGGGCCTACGTGCCATGAGCATGCTGTGAAGTCACCTGCCTGTCTCTGCGCCCCTCCGTCCAGGTAAGGAATGGACACCATGATTGTTCAAGGGACTCAGTCCATTGAGTTTAAGGGCTGCTGTTGTGGATGATGCGGTGCATTCTAACATTGGTGACACAATTTGGCTGGACTTTAATAATTATATAGCTAGACTGTCTTCCGTGACACTGGTTCATTGATTCGTACATGCATGAGTCTGTATAATGTTATGTCGCAGTTTCTTTTTTTGAGCTGAGTTAGTTTTTGTGTTCCTTTGGTATCAAAAAATTCATTTAGCAGGCAGATTTGACCCCTATAGCCAGAAACAGTGGAAAAACACAGATTAAGAGCCTGAAATTTGCCAATTAGTTTTCTTACCTTTACTTGTTAAGCCGTTATGATTCATATTAGGTTTACAAACCTTAAATGAAGTAGGATTTTTATAGGCAGTCACTTGAGGAATCGGCTGTGATTATTTGTATGCTTGTGATTTCGAGGTCTTTCTTTCTGTTGCGTCCTAATGTCGCGCGGTAAAACATTTGCTAATTACTAACAGGGTTATGGCAAATGTACATAAGCGATTATGGGAATATTCATTTAAAGACCTTTTATTCTGAGCTATCTTAATCAAGTCGGTCTCAGTTCAGAGTAATCAAAATAATGATCGAAAGACGTTCAACAAACGGTTGTCTTCAGTATAGGACAAACAGAAATTCCCCTTTAGCCTTCAAATATTTGCTGGCGGGTAGAAAGAAATCCTCTGTATCCTTTCCCATTCAAGTAGCAGATAATGTACGGTTGTAAATTAGTTGGTCGTTTCCCCATGCGTCCTGTTTAATATTCAGTTGATGTTGATAGTGTTTCGACGGTATAATTTTCCCTAATCAGCCTAATTGAAAGTAGACGTATGAGGTAAACTTTGAGTTAAAATATTTGTATTTAATCCCTCTAAAATTAAACCAATAAACGACTCAACATTTTAATATAACCGAGACTAACATTTCGCAGCAGTTTCGTTTGATAAAACTTGTTAAGAATGAATTTACTATAATCATTTGCCTATATTGGGTCTCTTCTTTTGAGTAATCCACAAGATCGCTAAGGTTGATTTCCATGACGCGTTTCTGGCTACGCACGTTGACGCACGTAAATAAAACAGAGGCAAAGGTGCCGAGCGTAAAGGAGAAGTTTAGCGTGGTTCAACTTTTACGCCTACGAGCGACCTTTCACACATTGCCTCTGTGTTGTTTGCGAACGTAAATTTTACGCACGTGCACACGCCAAAATTAGGCGACACTAGAAATCAACCCTTACGGGTCCCTGATTACCATTCACATAAATACAGTAATAGACTATTATTAAGACATATTACCCAGCTTTTATTGAAGAAAATATCACGTTTTTCTTGTCTCGGCGACGTTATTGTTGTCAATACTACAGAAAGGAAGCCTTGAGAACTTAATGGTAAGTGTAAAATCTCATTTCTGTTAATTACGAAAACGTTACACTTAATTTCTGCTACGCTCGAGACACATACTTATGCATTGTTTTTTCTATTTTTTTCCAATAGTTCCTGAAGCATTTTTTATCTGTGTAATGTAAAGGAAAGCATTCACCAAACGAGTCATCACGAACCTGTCAAAACAAAGGGTTTACCTCGGTGTAAGAACAGATTAAGTGGCATAGACCCAGTTCACTCAGTCTAGTCCTTGTTTAAAGTGTAGACTGTATAATAAAAAGGGAAGTTGTATTACTTGTAAGTTTACACACAAAAATTAAAGCAACAGCTAAAGCGAGACTTGACTTTACTATGGTGAAATAACTATAACTTTTTTTACTTTGTTTTTCACGTTTTCTTGTTTAATGCTTTTAAAATTACATGATTCACATGCAACAAAGAATTGAAATGCGTCACAGACTGAAGCATTTTCCAAAGCAACAGCTAAAGCGAGAGTTTTTCAATTAGATACTGGCAATGACTTATGGAGATATAACGATGACGTTTTTTGAACTAGAGTGGAGCATTTTCCTATTTAATGACTTTACTATTTAATTAATAGTTATACCATTTCAGGAACATGTCCTTTCGGTATTTCGCCATGACAAGCTCCTCAATCTCCTGAGGTATCAACGGCCCGAAAGTCCCTCTGTCTGACAACATATATCTGTTCGGTACTGTTCATATAGATTTCACCAATCGGTGCTGCACCCATTTTTTTTTTTGAAAAATATAGCCTTAGAGTCCTGCAATCGAGTCATCTCGATATTTTCTTCATCTCAGTGTAAGAACATATGTAATTTGGGAAAAATATAAAAGGATTGTTGCACTAAACTATTCACTTGAATGTTAGCTTTAAATTCAATATGTCATAGTAGAAAAATGATTGTACATAAATAGAAGTTATTCTTTCGAAAAAATGAGGTTATGTTGTTTACAAATACGGAATAATTGTCATGAAAATTAGACATGTATATTAGAAAAAGAAAAAGAAATTGTAGGAATAAAAAACGCTAAAAAATCTGCATATTTTTCTTTACCATTTCCTTTAATAGTTATATCATTTCAGGACAGTGTCTTTTGGTATTTAGCAATGACGAGCTCCTTTATTTCCTGTAGTACCAGAGGCCCAAAAAAGGTCCTTTTTATCATGACAGTGGTCAACATTTCTTTAGTACCGTCTATATAAATTTCCCCAATAGGTGCAGCTCCAATCTTTATTTCTATGATTGATGCACTTGATTCTTTTAAGGGAGTCATCTTGAACCTGTCAGAAACAAAAATAATTGTACATAAATAGAAGTTATACTTAACAAAAATGAGGTTGTGTTGTTTACAAATACGGAATAATTGTTATAAAAATTAGACATGTATATTACAAAAAGAAAAAGAAATTGTAGGAATAAAAAACGCTCAAAAATCTGTATATTTTTCATGTGAACGTAACTGTCTCGTTAATCTAGTATCATTTCCTAGGGAATTAATTTCTCAACAACTGGTTTCTAGCTGCTGTTTAAACCATTAAATGTCACTTACAATTACTTTGCCTCGGACTGTTGAGCGCATTAGCCTTATCTCTCTATAAACCGCCTGCTTGAATAGGTCTTCTTGTCCATGGCATCACACATCACAAAACTCTGTGCTCGGCCTGAACAGTTATTTTCACGTCCCTGTGTCTTCTCCATAGTTCTTCGTTTCCGCATTTGAAAACAGCTCTGAGTCCTTTCTTCATCACAATGGTGGCCTTTGGTCGTCCCGGCGATCGTTGGACCTCAATTATTTCTACGAAAAATAGTCATTGTTGTCAATACCACAGAAGGGAAGCCTTGAGAGCTTATTGGTAAGTGTAAAATCTCATTTCTGTTAATTACGAAAACGTTTCACGTAATTTCTGTTACGCACGAGACACATACTTATGCATTGTTTTTTGTCTTTTTTCCAATAGTTCCTGAAGCATTTTTTATCTGTGTAATATAAAGGGAAGCATTCACCAAGAACCTGTCAAAACAAAGGGTTTACCTCGGTGTAAGAACAGATTAAGTGGCATAGACCCAGTTCACTCAGTCTAGTCCTTGTTTAAACTGTAAACTGTGTAATAGAAAGGGAAGCTGTATTACTTGTAAATTTACACACAAAAAACAAAGCAACAGCTAAAGCGAGAGTTTTTCAATTAGATACTGGCAAAGACTTACGGAGATATAACTATAACGTTTTTTTGAACTAGAGTGAAGCATTTTCCTATTTAATGACTTTACCATTTAATTTAATAGTTATACCATTTCAGGAACAAGTCCTCTCGGTATTTCGCTAGGACAAGTTCTTTGATCTCTTGGGGGATTAAGGGCCCGAAAAAGTCCCTCTGTCTCACAACGTACACCTTTTCACTACCGTTCATATACATTTCCCCGATAGGTGCTGCACCCATTTTTTTTTTTTTTTGAAAAATATAGCCTTAGAGTCCTGCGATCGAGTCATCTCGATATTTTCTTCATCTCAGTGTAAGAACATACGTAATTTGCGAAACATATAAAAGGATTGTTGCACTAAATTATTCACTTGAATGTTAGCTTTAAATTCAATATGTCATAGTAGAAAAAAGATTGTACATAAATAGAAGTTATACTTTCGAGAAAATGCGGCTATGTTGTTTACAAATACGGAATAATTGTTATGAAAGTTAGACATGTATAATATTAGAAAAAGAACAAGAAATCGTAGGAATAAAAAACGCTCAAAAATCTGTATATTTTTCAAGTGAACGTAATTGTCTCGTTGATCTAGTATCATTTCCTAGGGAATTAATTTCTCAACAACTGGTTTCTAGCTGCTGTTTAAACCATTAAATGTCACTTACAATTACTTTGCCTCGGACTGTTGAGCGCATTGGCCTTATCTCTCTATAAACCGCCTGCTTGAATACGTCTTCTTGCTCGGCCTGAACAGTTATTTCCACGTCCCTGTGTCTTCTCCATAGTTCTCCTTTTTCGCATTTGAAAACAGCTCTGTGATTTGTTACACTCAGAGTCCTTTCTTCATCACAATGGTGGCCTTTGGTCGTCCCGGCGATCGTTGGACCTCAATTATTTCTACGAAAAATAGTCATTGTTGTCAATACCACAGAAGGGAAGCCTTGAGAGCTTATTGGTAAGTGTAAAATCTCATTTCTGTTAATTACGAAAACGTTTCACGTAATTTCTGTTACGCACGAGACACATACTTATGCATTGTTTTTTCTCTTTTTTCCAATAGGTCCTGCACCCATTTTTTTCTGTATAATATAAAGATAAGCATCCACCAAACGAGACATCACGAACTTATCAAAACAAAGGGTTACCTCGGTGTAAGAACGAGTGGCAGAGACCCAGTTCAGTCAGCCTACGGTATTCCTTGTTTAATTTTAGACAGAACATAGGATTTGTCAGTATTGCCATGAAGCTCAGCTAGGGTGTTAGGATCAACTCTAGACCTCATTAATAAACAGTTCCTTAACATTTGCTTAAATCCACCTTCAGTCAAGTTGGTCCTTTTAATCATGACGGTCGTCAACATTTCTTTAGTACCGTCTATGTAAATTTCCCCAATAGGTGCCCCTCCAATTTTAATTTCTATTATAAAGCACTTGATTCCTTCAAGGGGGTCACCATGAACCTGTCAAAACAAAGGGTTTACCCCAGTGTAAGAACGTATGCAATTTGCAACGAGTATAAAAGGATTGTCGCACGATAATTAACCCCTTGAATGTTAGCTTTAAATTCAATATGTCATAGTAGAAAAAATAATTGTACATAAATAGAAGTTATACTTAACAAAAATGAGGTTGTGTTGTTTACAAATACGGAATAATTGTTATAAAAATTAGACATGTATATTACAAAAAGAAAAAGAAATTGTAGGAATAAAAAACGCTCAAAAATCTGTATATTTTTCAAGTGAACGTAACTGTCTCGTTAATCTAGTATCATTTCCTAGGGAATTAATTTCTCAATAACTGGTTTCTAGCTGCTGTTTAATCATTAAATGTCACTTACAATTACTTTGCCTCGGACTTTTGAGCGCATTGGCCTTATCTCTCTATAAACCGCTCTCTTGAATAGGTCTTCTTGTTCGGCCTGAACAGTTATTTTCACGTCCCTGTGTCTTTTCCATAGTTCTTCTTTTTCTCATTTGAAAACAGCTCTGTGATTTTTTACACTCAGAGTCCTTTCGTCATCACAATGGTGGCCTTTCATCGTCCCGGCGATCGTTGGACCATTATTATCTGTACGAAAAATAAGATTACAAATATATACTCTTACAAGGGAAAAAAAATCACTGAAAGAAATGCAAAAATGTATGTCGTCGCCAAGATGAGTCTTGTCACCTGTGGAATTTTAAGGACCCGTTTTATGCAACTTTAAAACATTTTGTACATAGAAAAGAATGTAAAATTATCTGTTGTTTACAAACACAGAGTAATGTTTATGGGAATTAAAAGTGTATATTGCAAAACGAAGAATAAAAACTTGTTTAAGATAAGTTGCTGTATTTCATTTGTTTTACCAGCGATTACTGCCTCCTTAATCAATAATGGGATACATGAAACATGCGCAACAGGCCATTACCAGCTCTTTATGTGACTCACAGTCCTTTTGTTATCGTTATACTAGTCTTTGTTTTCCCGACCGGCTTCGCTTCATCATTTCCAAGTTTATGTCCCTTGTTCAGCCTTTTAGAAATTGTACTGGAGACCTCTGAAGATAGCTTTTATTACTCGCGTCGTGCTTATGTTTGACGATAATAATTATTTTCAATCTAACAGTCCGTCACTCGCAAAACTTCGCGAGGAGAATAAAGATAAAACTCTAAAGAAGTAGGGTAAGTAATTAAAGTAAGAAACGCAAGGTGTCCTAATACTAACGCGTTAATTTTCCATGCTTAAAACTATCTAATTTTTTATTCTTTTTAAGTATTTTCTGTTAAAATATGAACGTTAAAACTCAACCAAACGAGAATTAAACCGTGGTGTAAAATGACTGTCTTTTTGAAAGGTTTAGCGGGGAAAACGACCGAAAAATATACAACCATTTTTTGAATTGTTATGTGGTGCTTTTTCATCCTCGGTGACCCAGGGGCAGCTACTCAGAACGTGATAAACGCACTTGCGAAATATTTGCGAAGTTTACAAGTTGACCGCAAATTGAAAAAGATAACAAAGAAATTGAGATGCAGAATATTTTCCGAAACGATGTGTAAGTATAAATTATTCAAAGAGAGGTTCGTAAAGAGAAGTAAGAATTTTGAGGAAAAGCTTTCCGGAAAAAAATGATTCTTCCTGCGAAAAGAGATAACAAAAGAAAATAATTAATTGAAATCAAACGCTTATATCCTACTTGAAATAGATAGCATTTAAAATGACTCTATTTGCTGCATACCTGTCGAAATGCTGGGTTTTTCCTTCTAGCTCTTGCATTCTCCAACGCGATGAAGATTGTTTTTTACAATTTGAGCTACAGTCGACTATGTATGACGGACAAATCCAAACTTTAAAACTGGAAATCGAAGTGTCCTTTGACTGTCATATAAAAAGTTTGTTTTCTTTTAACTGACTGAAAATAAGCGGTAAAGACTAAGGTAATAGGGAGATTAGGAGTCACATTCACGGCGCACCGCAAGCGGTAGACTCAGGTTGAGGGGAATTCTCAAAATAGGAAAGAAGCAAATAAAAAAAGGATAAAGCAGTTCTGAATGAAAATAACCGCAAACTGCTTATTGTATAGGAAAAGAACAGTCAAAGTCAAGTAAGGGGAAAACTTGGTCATGTGGCGAAAATTCATGATTGCCGTCTACCCTAAACGTGACTCTTAATCTCTCTAATTTGTCCGTCTTAGAGAGGTGTCCGTTAAGAGAAAGTTAGCTGCATGTACTAAATGTGCCCGCTTACTCCGTGTAGGCATGCCTTCTTTGTCGCTGTTTTCTCTTCTCTAGATCGTATCGCGCTTTTCTGCATATAAGAGGATTTACAAACGGAGCCTCCTCGCCAAACGCCCCGCGTCTTTCTCTGATTGCTGTTTGAAAAGCTGCATTTAACTCCTCATTGTAAAAGTAGCGAGGAGTTGGAAAAGCGTAGCCTGTTGCGAGTGCACGAGATGCTATCTCGAACCTTCCCAGAGACGGCTGAATATTTGAAGGAGGGTTTTGGCTGTCGAAAACCGATCGAATATCTATTAATAATCGGTCATACAAGTCGACACCGTAGCAGTCAGCGAGAATATGTGCGTTATCGATGGGAATTGGACCTCTTATTTCACGGAGTTGCGTTTCTAAAAAATCACGCCCCTCTCGCCAATACCTCTGGTCTACATCGCAGTCACTTCGTCGCGGCTCGCGCGGTGCTTCTTGCGTGTCGTATCCTAAAAGCCGACTTCTTTTCTCTACTAAGGTTGTCGGAGCACCATGAAAAATACGAAGTTCCTCGGGATATTGATTGCCCACGACCTTCTTCATAGATTCGTCTCGGCATGGTTCATCTTGAACAAAAAAACCGTGAAGTTGAGTTATTTTTAAACTCGGTAGCCCGTCCCCGTCCCCTAAACTTTCATCAGGAGGATATTGCAGACATAATCGCAGATAAGCAGATTCGTAACGGCTATCTTGCGCTGTGCGGACATTCGAAGGGAGAAGGTAATCGTCGTTGATGATTTTGTTGTCCAAAAACGAGGCGACTTCGGGAATTACGCGCAAGGCATGCCTCCAGGTTAGATCGACTTGTTTTAAAACTGGAAAGCGGTAAACAGCCCATGAGAGTGTCAGTAGTTCTCTGAGGTAGTTGTAGCTTAGGTGGATTCCGCGATTGTTAGCAAGATCAAAAGCCACACTCAGACAATGCATGTTTCGTGAGCGTCCTAAAACATCGATTTGTTTCGCAATTTGTAGATTTTGTAAGAAGACATGATAGGTCTCCAGATCGCTTAGATGCATTATCATCGAAGAAATATTTTCAATCATAGCGGCTTCCGTGGAATCTGAAATTGAAGGCCTAACTGATAATGAATTCTCGCATCGAGCGGACTCTATGAAAGTACGAAATTTTAGATTAGAAACATATAATGCGAAATCTGCGCTTGTCCGACATCCTGTAGCGAACCGAATGGATTTTGGTAGAGTTTCTTCGTCTGCGGCGTGGGTACCTGCCCCTTCACTCCCACGGTCCTGTGTAGGTGTAGCTTCCTCATCGCTGTCGTCATCGTCTTCCGCTGGAGATTCCATTTCCTGGAAAGGTGGCAGAGAGAAACAACTTTAAGACATATGACGATGATAAGGACTTTCCTATATTAAACAATTATTCGATTATTTAATTAGGATATCAGAAAAACCGAATGAAATGATTGTTTTATTATACATTGTTTTGAAGAGAATAATGACAAACACACCATCGCAAGGAACCTGAATTGAATATTATTTTTATTGGAAATCGTGTATTGCGGGCTCCGCAACCTACAGATTAGTTAGTTGTCTGCGCTGATTTCCAAAATTAGCTGTAGAGGAAAGATAGTGAGTACAATGTAAGATAAAATGGGTGTTTTATCTGTGTGTTGTGAAACAATACGTTTTGTGATGAAAGTTGAGGCTGGCGCCGCTGAAAAAGGTTCTACAGTTATCATGAATATGACAGAAAAGAAATTTTAAAGGGCCTAATCCTGGCACCTAACTGTAAACGGGAACCTTTAGGCTGTTTCCACGGGAAAGTTGTAACGAATTTATGATGCGTCTTTTTACCTGAGACATTTCCCCACCAGCATCTGTTGAACCACTGGCCTGTGTAATGGTACTGCTTTGCGAGGCTGCGACGTCAGATTCTTCCGCGGGGACAGTTGGAGTTTGGTGGGCAGGTGAACTTACGCGCAAATCGGCTCTTTCTTTTAACACTGGTAGTAAATAGGTGGCTTCGGTTTTCTGTGTTACGAGGCGAACTGCTCGATCGATCGAAACATTATCTAAACCTTTAAGGATCATTAAAACGGAGCCAAGGTACATTGCGACGACTTCAAATCCGTACGACAAATAAAGACCTAGAGCCGATTTATTCTTAAAACAGCCTGCTAATTGAAGCCATACGTTCACGGTAGATTGGCGTCGCGCGTTTAAATTTAGATTATGCAGCGCTTCTAAACCTGTTGCGATGCAGATGTCTCCTAGACATTTTCCTTTCTTATCGACGCTTCGAATACAATAACTTAATTCCCAAATAGTTTTACGGGTTGTCTGCATGATGTCCCTGTGAATTTGTAATAAGGGTAGAGGTTCCATTAAAGAAGGGTCATAGGTGTTCTTCTTGAACATGGCGATAGCACAGGGAGTACCGTTAGATTTGTCGAACGCAACCACCGTCAACCGGTCCCCCTCTCCAAGAAATGATTTCGAAACTTCGTTCTTATACGTGTTGATGTTAAGTTGATTTTTCGAAGCTTCGCCCGGATCTAGCATTGATTGCAAAGTATTTAGTTCGCACGATTCCGAAAGTGACTGCCCATCTGGATAAATCTGCGTGAGAAAAAAAAAATGAAAAGGTAAATTCAGACGAACTCCATTTATCGGAGGCCTGACTGAATAACACGGAAAACTGAAATAAACGTTGGCACCCTGTGAAGTTCTGCAAATACCAGCATTAATTATTTTACACGATAATATTTACGCGACGGCCAATACAACTAAGTGGGCGGTCAGCGAATATTATCTGTAAAACAATTCGAATAAGGACTTGCTTAGTAACTTTGAGAGTAGACTACGCGGTAACCTGCGATCAGGCGGTCCTTCTTCCCTTTTTGTTTGGGAGAGGAGGGGAAAAGATTTTTTTCCCCTTTTTCCAAATAAAGAACGCCGCCTGATCGCAGGTTAACTACGCGGCGGAGTGCAAGTTTGACAACGTTTATGCGATAGTCAAGGATCCGAATATAATCCTCACCTATTCGCAGCGCAGTGGAAAAGTCTCCTATTTTTTGTATTTAGAAAAACCGGTTATAGCTATTTAGGAAAATAATTGTTCTAGCATAATTACCCAGATGATTATTGAGGGTGCATTCGATTGGCTGTATTCTGGAAAGCTTAAGAGACCGAAAATGTCTTAGAAATCTCTTTTCCCGGGATTCTTTAAACACTAGAATGTAGAGGCTAAAGTATAAAAGTATCTCAGTATTGTATTTCAACCGGACTTCCAGATCTAACGAGATAACAAAGGTCTGAACAAGTGATTTCTATAGTTTACTCCATCTATTCTTATTCCAGCATACAGTCAAACGAACGCGAAAACAGAAATACAAGATAGAGTTCTGCCCAGGTCCACAAACGGCGGAGAAATGCGTTGAGTTTTCTTTTTTAAGGGTTTCTCAATTATTATTATTTTTTTTTTGAAAGAACCTAACGAAATATAAATATTGGTCTTTTTGACTTTATTGCAGTCTTTCATGTTGATAAAAGTAGTCTGTTAAAAAATAAGAGTTTCAAATCGACTTTGATATCACTTAACGCATTTCTTCGAAAACAGCGTTTCAACTCGCGAATCCTGGAGCAAGTCATGTTCTGTCTCGTACCCTGATTAAATAGAATTAACTGTAATTTATTTTACACTGTTCTCTGATATAGCCACATAAAGAAAAGTGTGCTTTGTACTATTAAAGTATATTAACTCCCTGTTAAAAGCTTCAGTTGCTGTTGTCGTTTTTCGCGGTCTGTCTCCTAGTTGGACAACATTTCGCAGAACAAGAGTGTACGCTTTGCTTTACGTGTAATTTTTTCCATTGCAAGCACTACTCGACTTTCAAAGAAATGACGGATTCAATACAAACTCCACGAAACGCAATGCAAGGAATATTTTGGTAGTGTAAGCAAATTAAGCTTAATCAAAAGTTAGTGAAACAAGGAATATCTTAGAAAACTTCTAAGAAAACAAAGTAGCGCTCAAATTTTGCCTTTCAATGAATACGGTAAGTCGAAGATTAGCCTCTACAATGAGTAAAGTTGGGTGTAAAAACAACTCTGGTAAATGAATTGTTCACTTTCAAAGTTCTGTTTTGTTTAATAAATGTTCTACAAACCCACTTACCTGTACTCTGAAGTCACAATGTGTTAGTGCGTTGATGTGAGTGAACGCCATGCCGGAAACTGTAGATGATCAAAACGGAACTTCGCCGGCCCTGGAGAAATAGAGGACTAAAAGTATTGAATGAGAATTATAAAACACTATGAAAAAAACAAGATACGTGTATACGAAGGATATATAAGAGATCGAATCCGCTTAAATTACTCAACAAGACTGTGATAGATGATGGAGATGACTGATGTTTTTCACTGATTTAAAATTCTGGCTAGTTCCCAGTCCTTGGCTTTCCAACGTGTTTCCCTGGACACCAATCTCGTGCCAAATTTGGTGAGATGATTTGGAAGCCTGTACAAAAAAGCTGGAAAGTCTGTGTAACTTCTCAATAATTTAATAGTAGACTGACTGTACATCGTACAGTCAGAGTTTCATTGATCCATAATAATAATGACGTCATTGTACAGCGGCTGGCCATTCGCCATCTTGTACACCAGCGTAGTTCAGCGTATGGTAAGATCTTAACTAGTTTCAACATAGTTTAAGTATGAATAACAATCATATGGTGTAGACAAAGCACTGCGGGAATGTGGACCTTTAAATTCAAGTGTCTAGCAAAACCTTGCTGACTTTTAGGTTGCGTTCGATCGATCTTATTCCTCGTTATTAAGATTCTTTACTGTAATTTTTGGCCCGTTAAGTTATCCATGATTCTTACGATGCTGCTTCAAGTAGGTCTCTAGATACTGTGGAGCACTTACTGCCAAAACAAACGGTTTCTAGAGTTTACTCCATTTATTACTATTCCTCAACCAGGTCAATCGAACGCGCCTTCACTACCCGTAATAATCTTTTTCTTTGTTGATGACATAATAGCACTGTACAATTATTTTTATATGGTTCACAGCTTATCGTTGAGGGAAGAAGATCACCGAAAATATCAATTAGACGTTTGCCTTTTACACGGTGATGAAGTCCAAGTTCCTCAGTGATGTATTCTCTAGTCGATTCTTCATCTGCTTGTAGCAGCACTTGTAATGAATGACAGATGTGCAGTGCAAAGCGGAATGAAAGCAAGACCATCATGATACAGTTTATGTGCTTTAAATCTAAGCCTTGAGATACCATGAGTAGGTCTACTGAACTATAAATGTATATATTTTTACCTCTACCTTCTGCATTGTTATTTTATGTTGAAAAGCTCTGTTGAGAGCATGAAATAATAAAGATTTTGAATTTTCACTTGCCACTCACAGTTAAATAGTATTGTTTCAGTTTAAATAATTATACATAAAGAGGAAATCACATCACATACTATTATTATTGTTCTTGTGGTAAGGTACCCTCAAAAGGGGAACGCTTAATTTTCCCAGTTAGCTATTGGGAGCTATTGCACAGACTGGGTGAAAAAATTGTTAAGTTGTTTGCCAGACACACAGAAAAAAACTGTGTTCTGGTAACCAACTAAACTATTTTTTCTGTTATCAGCAATTTCACTTGAATCAAATGAATACTGGCTGGTTCCTTTTCATTTTTTGGTTTTTGTTTTTTCTAGGCTATTTCAATTGTCGATTTGTAAAGGAAACAGCTAATTTTCGAAGTAAACAATACATAATTTTACAGATACTCGCAGTATCTCAGTATGTCAAGGCATGTTCTAAACCCTTATTACAAGCCCGAATATTTTCGGGCTTTATTTTCACAGTCTACAGGGGCACCCAACCACTGTCTTCTGTAAAATCTGTTCAAAATATTGTCTATAATTTTCTATTACTTGACGACGGCTACAAATGTTAGGAAAGTTTTCTAAAATTTTCGGGAAAATAGTACTGAATCCCTCGTAATTTCGAAAAGACGTAAGTTCCCCTAGGATGACGGAACAGATACAAATTATATGGCGCCGCTTAGAGTGCAGTTCTAGTTATCTAAAAGTACTCTGGATAACCCAAAAAGTGTTTTCAATGTATTTGGGAGCAAACCGTCGTTGGGTGCCCCTGAGACCACAACTGCGATGAACTTCTTTATTTTTAAATGACATCTTGCTTCCTGCTAGTGAGACATTTTATCAGCATTTTTAAAAACAAAAAACCTCTCTCACCGATGGCTGATTTTTTAAAACAAAATTCGATTTAGCTAGTTGAGAAAAAACTTGGTGCAAACACCCCCTCCCTCCCCCCCTCCACCCACCTACCCACCCACCCACCCAACTCGACAAAAGAGAGAGGGAGAGGTTGTCAAGGTTTTATTAAAAGGATATTAGGCAATGGTAAATAATATAATTTAACTGACTCCCAGATAGCTGTGCCCTATTGAAAAACAAGCGCTATACTTCAGTTCGTAGATAGGAACAGACACCTTTATAACAAAAACAGTAACGTTTAATGAAACTTGAATTGTACACATGGTTCTACCTTTCAAATTATTCAAGACGTCTGTTCAACGTTAACATTCCCCATTCTAACAAATCAAAACATACTACGCTTGAAAGTAAAAAATCGTTTTTTAACTCTTTTTTAGAGCCATTTCAAGCTGAAGTTTCCGACCGTACAGGACGGGTAACAAACATCCCTGTAACAATTGGAAAATTCACCTTGCTACTAGGAAAGAATATACTAAGGCGGCTAAATATTGTCCAAACAATCTGTCTACAACAAGTTAACAGAATACTTAGAAAACCTTTCTGGACCACTGAACGAACAACGGAAAACCTATCATAAACACTGAACAAACCAACACAAATAAGTGTCAAAAGCAGATATATTGCGCTTTTTCATTTAACAATACATTATTGTCAAGCTGAAGTTTCCAACGCTATAGGACGGATACCAAAACATCTCTGTAACAATCGAAAAACTTCATCTTGCTAATAGGAGAAAATGTAAGAGCGGCGGAAAGTTTTCCAAGCAAACTATAAGGCAACAACAGAATACTCGGAAAACTTTCCCTCGCCCGAAAAGACAACGATAAAGCTATTTACTTTGCCCTGCTGAACTTTGTATTAGCTGAGTAGCACTTCATACCAGCTAGAACGGATATTAAATGTCGCTATCACGAGGGAAAAAGGCACTCTTCTTTTCCACTATCCCAAATAGGAAATCTGAACCTACCCGAAGGAAAAGTGTCTCTTCGCGCAAACTTGTCGAAACGTTGAAAGCTATGCAGCTTGCGTTTGACTTGTCGATAACTGGGGCAGGTTTGTAAAACGCTGTAAAAGTTTGGATGGAAAACACCTTGCGAATACAGTTGGGCTATTTTCAAAAAGCCGTTTCTGTAGAGTTCATATACAAACATTGGCCCACTTTGCGAGAACTTCACTTCGCGGACTGGTAACAACTGAACTAGAAATGCGTGTAGTATCTCAGTTCTTATAAGTAAAAAACCGCATAATCGTACGAGAGATACGAGGTCACTTTCTGAAAAAGATAGGTAGCGGCATACCTTCCACTCCAAGATATCGAAAAGTAAATCTAAAGAATCACTATCGAAGTTGTTCGGCAGACAAAGTTGATTTTGGCCGTGCGGTTTTAAGCAAACACTACATATACGAAACGGGAGGCTATTACGGAGAAAAGTGGAGAAAAAATCACTAACGAAGGACAAATAATTAGATGAAATTGAACGAGAATAGCTTTCGGAATTTAAGGAAATTACTGTTCTGTCATTGCTGACAATGAACGCGAAGAACAGTTGTGGGATGAGGTCAATTTCTTTAAGTACTTGTGACAGCAGCTGGTCTTCGCCGTAATATGTCATCTCAGCCATGAACTTGTTTGGTAGATTATCTGCCACATTCAAGAAAGGTACTTTACACTTCGCTCACAAGAAAGTATACAATTTATTCATTGTAAAACATTTACTGCTTATGAACTTGGCGATGTATGTCAATTTTTGGTGTTCTTAGCTCGTAGATTCCGTTAGAATGCAAGTAAACGAGGTCGATAGGATAAATCAATGCATTTACAGCTTCTTTAAAACTCTTACCGGCACTGAGTTTAAATTTTGTTGGTTCAGTCTCCGAATACTCAGCTAGATAGGCTGTTTTGTGGTCTTCCGATAATCTTAAAACTTTGCCAATGAACACTTCGGGACATTTTTCAGTAGAATTCGACGCTACTAAAGCAGCGAAATCGCCAGGTATGGGAAGATATTCAATGTTTCCTTCCTCGTCTTCATCGCTCAAGATCAATACTCCGTCTTCGTCAAGGCTTCGAGAAACCGTCGCGCTTAATATATCTAGAGCCTTACTTTTCTTCTGAGCCAAGGGACGTTCGTCGTAAAACCGCTTTTGCGTCCGTACGGAATGCTTCATTAAAGTTGCAAACGATTCTCTCAGCGCAGGATCGCTACTTGCGGGCAAAGTCAAAAAATGATTTACGACCGCTTTTCTTAAATCGACCGTGGTTAATTTCATTGAAAAATATTTTTCGAAAAACGAAGACACGTAATTTGTATACGAAGCATGAGTGAAGGGATCGCCTCTTAAATTGACGAACAAAAAATCATGTTCCTTACCCCCCAAAAGCAAGTTTCTCATTTTAGTGCAGTAAAGCTTCAAATAGTAAGTTAGGAAAGTTAATGGTGTTAGATCTGTTCTGTTCGGTCCATAAGTGAGTCTTGTTTTGTAAGCATCTTCATACAAGATGACGGTTCCGTCTTGATTAAAGCAAAGAAAATTTTGATTCCTACACTCATCGCTGTTTTGGCCGCCATAAATGCGCAAAGAGATGTATTCCTTAACTCGCCCGGGGTTAGCTGAACAGTAAAGCAGCAAGAGACACAAGTTCATGCAACTTCTAGCCTGGTCCAATCCAGTTTTCTCGCTTACTTCCCATTTTAATTCACGGCAAAGTTCTAAAAGTTCACTATAAACCACTTTCTCTAGTACAGGCTGTTTTGCCAAATCATCTACTTTATCTCGTCGTGCTAAGCGTTCTAACTGTCTCTGTATGGCCCTCACTTTGTCTACTGAATCAGTCAAATCTTTGATTTGACTAGATACTGATGGTACTTTCAACACGTTAATGAAAGCGGAAATGTAACGACTGCAAGTAACCGCCTTTACAGAACGCGAATCCATCATGTAATTTGAGAATTGTTGTACTATTTCCGCATCGGCACAGTAGGAAAATTTTGGATCGACTTTTTTCACGTTTTTCAAATACCACATGAATCGAGAAAGTCTTTCAACCATCTTGTCAATAGTCACATTTTGCAACGCACTGCCGTCACGGTCATAATTGAGTTCGGAAGAATAAAACCTTCGTATTTCGTTGATGTCTGAAAGGAGCTCGGGTGACATTTCCTCGCTACTTAGAGAAGCAACCTTTTTGTTTTCATTGCAAGAGGAGTCAGAGGCTTCTTGTGGTACATCATCACTGAGGGGTTCTACGGAATAACCAGTTTTACTACCCACATTCACAAGGTGTCTGCCATCGCTTTCAAGATCGTCATTTTTGGAGGAAGGCCCTGGCTGATCGTCTAAACAGTTATTTTGCGTATTATCAAATTCACTTTGAAAGGTCCAAGGTATTTGAGATTTTATCGGAGAAATACCTGTTGAAAGGCCGCCCGTTACAGTAGGAACTTGGGGTCCAAAGGTTTGCATGAAATGCGATAGAAATCTATAGCTACTATGAAGGCGTAATAAATTTTGTTCACTTATTAATCTAAAAGGACCATTCTGAGGCGGAAGGTGACTGGTGAAAAAGCGGTTCTCGTCTTCTGTACAGACCAAAGTATCTATTTGCAGAAAATTCAATGTATTACATAAATGATCTTCCCCTACACTAAAAAACAGTTTGCTTTTGACCTCGGAAAAACAGTAAAACAATTCTTTTCCTCGTCTTATTGCATTGAGATTGCCAAACTGAACAGCCATTTCGCCAATCAAAGTTCCACCCAAAATAGCAATGTTATATACTTGAAAATTATTACATGAATCAATCAATCTTAAAAAATAAGCTAAACTATAGCATGCATTATTGACTCCTGTCCACGCGGCTGGCAATCTGTTCTGTTGACAATCTGAGAAAAGCCTCCTTACCAGTCTTTATATACTTGAAAATTAGTACATGAATCAATCAATCTTGCTGCAAAAGAGAAAAAAAAGAAAGAAAGAAAGAAAGTTAATACTAACGACATGCTAAAGGGAGTTTGAAACTGCCACACGCAGACTAACACACCCAAAGGCAAATTAAAATGTCTGTACAAAATAATGGCGAAAAAAAAGATTGTTCATTAGTTTCCTTTAAAAAATGAATGAATTCGGCCGAATGGGTCCTCTCCCTAAACCTTTAACCAATTTCATAAACCCTTGCGCGATACTTAATTGTTAAGGGTTGCCTTTTCCCAAAAAATACCCCAGCCTCAATTCGTAAGGGTTGATTTGACAGAAAATTAATCCTAAACCCTTTAGGGTTTATACAAATTTCGTAAGGGTTGACTTGACAGAAAATTAATCCTAAACCCTTTAATTAGGGTTTATACAAATTTCGTAAGGGTTACTTTGACAGAAAATTAACCCTAAAACCCAGTCAAAAACCGTATTGTTAAACCCTAAAGACAATTCACTGCGCTAAAATTGATGTTATTCTAGCGTAAACCTAAAAGCTGACTTGAATTCTAGTCGTACCCTGGGCCTAAAATTGTTTTACAGAATCACCCCATGTCCCATCCAAGACAGCAAAGTGTAAGGAAAATACTTGAAAAATAATATACCTGTTGACCTTATCAGGTCAAGTAAGGAACGCGTCACGGAAAGTTATTGAAAACGATAATTTAATTCGTTTACTTTTTCACGACTATAAGTACGAGAGTTATGTAACTAATCGGAGTTTTCGGAAATAAATTGCTGTTACGTTTGTAAACTGTAACGTCTTCATTTTGGAGAGAAACTCGGGCGGGAAGAGAACATTAAATTATTACCACGACGGAACATTACCCGATTGATTTCAGATGATAAAAGAACAATTGAGATCTTAGAGAACTTTTAAAATTTTAAAGTTTTTAAATGCAAAATTTTACCTAATTGTCGGGCGTGGTTGATCATTTGCATTTGAAAAGTGCAAAATATGCACCAAAAATAGTTCCCATCATTTGGTCACAATTATAAGCAAAGATAAACGGTGTGCCGAAACAAAGTGAGAAAAGTAAGGGTAAAAGCTAGATATCAGTAACGAGCCACTCCTTAATTCACCCGAGTTTTCCCGAACAGTTAAGGTGCTGGATACGGTGGATTGCCCATTGTATAACTGTACAAGTAGGAACGCCCCTTATATAAATGAATGAAATTGAGCTCACCAATCTGGCAACAGCGTCATTTAAGTATGGAATTCCAACAATATCTGCAAAAGAAAAGCGTACACGTATGAACTTGCGGTCACAACACTTTATTGACTACCAAACAACCAAACACCGTTGTATTTATTCGATAGTCATAGGGTCAAAATAGCTACCTTAGTTTATAATATATACAATCGCATAACTCCACCCGATGCCATACTGTACGCGTAGGAACGCCCTTGATAGAAATGAAATGGAACGTTAACTCACCAGCTTTTTTTCTTTCTCTAGGAGTGTTATACGAAACCGTCATCTAAGTATGAAATTCAAACAGAATCTGCCAAAAACAAAGCGCACACATCGTACAATTAGCTGCGCGAAAATTAACTTTTTTCGATAGTTATAAGGTCAAAATAGCTACCCTAAATGATAATATATATACAATCGCATAATTCCATCATGCTTGGACTCACCAATTTTTAATTTCAAGACGACAGTCGCTAAATGCTTTTCTTTTACTTCTCCAATTGCGTTAAACACATAAACTGTCCAAGGCGAAGGCTACTCCGGCACATTTCCATGTTCTGTTTTCGAAGAGAAAAATACGATCGTCTTTCTGTGAATCAGAAAAGT
Source organism: Porites lutea (assembly GCF_958299795.1). Classification (NCBI taxonomy): domain Eukaryota; kingdom Metazoa; phylum Cnidaria; class Anthozoa; order Scleractinia; family Poritidae; genus Porites; species Porites lutea. The sequence continues at coordinate 51,622,298 of NC_133203.1, forward strand.
ACCCAGTTCACTTAAAATAGGTCTTTTTTGTGGTACAGAGCAGCAGAGCAGTGACCAGATTTGAAACAGTCGTTATAATCCTTTAAAAGACTCAATGAAATAAACGGTTAAGACACCCACTTACCAAGGCTCTTCGCATTCGTTGTCGGCTTAGTGAAGAAACTCACAAGGCAAGCCAGTTTTTATACATCTTAGTGCCATGATGAAATACTGCGCTCTGATTGGCTTTTCTGTTGTGAAACCGATGCCCGCATCTTGATATAACAACAAACGAAAATAGAAAAACAGCACCAGGACAACGCCTGGGTTATAAACCCTAAGCTTTGTTGGTCATTTGAAATAAATTCAAGGCTATGGGTGAACACTGCTAACAGATCATGTTTAACGCAGATTAAAATATAATTGTACCAGTGGTCTTAATATTGCAAAAGGACAACCAGCTGTTTTGCTAGCGTGTTGGCACGCTCCTTATCGCTGGGTTCATCTTGCTACAACAGGCGATAATTTTAGAGGACATTGAATTAACTGATTAGTGTTGAAGAGGCAAGGCAATTAGCAATTTAATCAAGGCCGGGTTCAAGTTGAAATAGGCATACTTGATAATAAAGAGTGTATTCATGAAACCGGCTTAGCATGCTCAATGGTCACCTGTTTGCCTTTCGTAAAACGTTCACTAACCCTAATAAGGCAGCTTAGTTATAGCAGTTATTCTTATGCGTTGCGAGGGCGACTTTGTTAGGACGTTCTTTGTTAAGAAAAGAAAAAAGAAAAGAATTTTAAAATAACAATAAGCTAATATTGACAGAAAATCATTTCATTGGACTTCCCCGAAAATTCCAATACCTACGCTACCCCGGACAGATCGAGAGTGAAACAACAACAGCAAAAAAATGACTACTCACCCTTCCCATGGCGTTTCCCCTCAACAGAAACAAAATCGGCCGAGGGTAGAATTACAAAACAACTAGTTACTGTAAGATTTCCTAATAAGTAACGCACTGTTCATATACGTTCGTTTTAATTGCTTTGTGCAGTGTTATAAGGGAATTTTAGTAAAGTTTGTGGTTCGTGGAGTTTCCGTGAATAGTTGTGGAAGGGAAGTTCCTTAAAAGTATTTTTAGGTCATTGAGAAAAAAAAAAAACAAGGCTAGAGACCACGGTATAGGCTCAAGGCCATACTTCCGGTTGACCTGGATGGTTCAAGATAACCGGAAGTGAATAGGTCGCTGAACTTTTTGTCTAATGTTTAATGCTTCATTTTAAGGGTGTCCTGAATCTATTTTAAAAGAAAATAAGCAAGCACATTGGTGTTGAGTTTTGTGTACCAATACGGACAATTTAGTACCGTTGTTTCCCTTTTTCGAATTAAAAATGGTCAGTGACCCCGGGGGGGTACTCACTTATTCGAGACATATGGGTATGTGACACCCATCGGATAGGGTTTTTGTGCCGTTTTGGTCTGAAAACGGGTATACACTTTGCGCATTTTAGTCTGGATTCGTGGGAGCTACGGATTGTATGAACGTGGTTATCCTTTCAATTCCAAATGAGTAAGATAGAAAGAGAAATATGCGAATTCGGAACGGATTTGAATTTTTGCTTTCTAATCTAAGTAATGATACCATAATTTCTGCCTAAAGGCCAGGTCTGAAATCGGGTATGAATTTTAGAGGTCTAATCTGAAAACGGGTGTGGAAAATTACATTTTTGGTCTGATATCGGGTCAGGATTAAAAGAACCGCACGGAACACCCCTAGGAGAATTCCAAGGAGAAACCCCTCCTCCCCAACCACGTGACATGTGATTCTCCGTGGTGAAACTCCGTGAAACACGAGGTATTGAGATTTTTGCGATCAACTCTCAGGGAGCTTAAGAGGAGTTCTCTTTAACAGAATTCGTCCCAAGAACGCCCTGAAAGAACGCTACTCACGTAGTAATGGCGAAACGGTGAGCTACATTTGATTAGCAGCGAATTATATTAGTTATATCCACAGCTGACACTGTTATTTACAAATTATTTCCAGCCTGACAATTCGATCGCTTCTTTGTTTTGATGTGTCATCCAGTTGTTAAAGGTTGGAAAAAGAGTTGTAAAGTGTGGTTTGATTGTGAATTCTGTGAACTATTCTCTGTGAAAGCTGGATTTGAAATTGCTGGAGAATTTTAAAAAACCAAGCACAGTCACACATTAGTAGTCCAGGTAGCATGGAGCGCCAGGAGGCATCTAAAGAACAATTTGTCACGTTTGAGCCCCTTTTTCTGACCAAGGATTCTGTAACACGTGGTTAGTAAGCAAAATTCAGTTCAATCTATCCGCCAAGAGTAAAGAAGACACTTATCATTGTATTTGCTGGGCTAAAATCCTTCATAATTCAGCTGTTCAAGTCAGGTGTCATAATTGTTCTGATCATTGCATGTTGACTTGTTTGTTTGACTTCCCTATCACAATAGGCAGCTCTAAGTGCCAGCAGGGGGGGGAAGCAGTGGCCCGCGCCCATCTCTGTCCGGGCCTACGTGCCATGAGCATGCTGTGAAGTCACCTGCCTGTCTCTGCGCCCCTCCGTCCAGGTAAGGAATGGACACCATGTTTGTTCAACTGTCCACTGAGTTTAAGGGCTGTAATTAATGTGGATGATGCGGTGCATGATAACATTATTGGTGCACACACAATTTGGCTGGACTTTAATGATTATATATAGCTAGACTGTCTCCCGTGACACTGGTTCATTGATTCGTACATGCATGAGTCAGTAGAATGTTGTGTCGCAGTTTCTTTCGTTGAGCTGGCTTAGGGTTAGTCTTTGTTTTGCCTTGGTATCAAAAAATTCATTTAGCAGGCAAATTTTACCCCAGCTTATAGCCAGAGACAGTGGAAAAGCACAGATGAACAGCCTGAAATAAGCCAATTAATTATTATGTCCACTCACTCAGCGAAAAGAGACTCGATCTGAGCGTGGAGAAAGGATTAGGGTTCTTATTCTAATACTAATACTGTAGTTGAACACTGTTATTTACAAATTATTTCCAGCCTGACAATTCGATCGCTTCTTTGTTTTGATGTGTCATCCAGTTGTTAAAGGTTGGAAAAAGAGTTGTAAAGTGTGGTTTGATTGTGAATTCTGTGAACTATTCTCTGTGAAAGCTGGATTTGAAATTGCTGGAGAATTTTAAAAAACCAAGCACAGTCACACATTAGTAGTCCAGGTAGCATGGAGCGCCAGGAGGCATCTAAAGAACAATTTGTCACGTTTGAGCCCCTTTTTCTGACCAAGGATTCTGTAACACGTGGTTAGTAAGCAAAATTCAGTTCAATCTATCCGCCAAGAGTAAAGAAGACACTTATCATTGTATTTGCTGGGCTAAAATCCTTCATAATTCAGCTGTTCAAGTCAGGTGTCATAATTGTTCTGATCATTGCATGTTCACTTGTTTGTTTGACTTCCCTATCACAATAGGCAGCTCTAAGTGCCAGCAGGGGGGGGAAGCAGTGGCCCGCGCCCATCTCTGTCCGGGCCTACGTGCCATGAGCATGCTGTGAAGTCACCTGCCTGTCTCTGCGCCCCTCCGTCCAGGTAAGGAATGGACACCATGTTTGTTCAACTGTCCACTGAGTTTAAGGGCTGTAATTAATGTGGATGATGCGGTGCATGATAACATTATTGGTGCACACACAATTTGGCTGGACTTTAATGATTATATATAGCTAGACTGTCTCCCGTGACACTGGTTCATTGATTCGTACATGCATGAGTCAGTAGAATGTTGTGTCGCAGTTTCTTTCGTTGAGCTGGCTTAGGGTTAGTCTTTGTTTTGCCTTGGTATCAAAAAATTCATTTAGCAGGCAAATTTTACCCCAGCTTATAGCCAGAGACAGTGGAAAAGCACAGATGAACAGCCTGAAATAAGCCAATTAATTATTATGTCCACTCACTCAGCGAAAAGAGACTCGATCTGAGCGTGGAGAAAGGATTAGGGTTCTTATTCTAATACTAATACTGTAGTTGAACACTGTTATTTACAAATTATTTCCAGCCTGACAATTCGATCGCTTCTTTGTTTTGATGTGTCATCCAGTTGTTAAAGGTTGGAAAAAGAGTTGTAAAGTGTGGTTTGATTGTGAATTCTGTGAACTATTCTCTGTGAAAGCTGGATTTGAAATTGCTGGAGAATTTTAAAAAACCAAGCACAGTCACACATTAGTAGTCCAGGTAGCATGGAGCGCCAGGAGGCATCTAAAGAACAATTTGTCACGTTTGAGCCCCTTTTTCTGACCAAGGATTCTGTAACACGTGGTTAGTAAGCAAAATTCAGTTCAATCTATCCGCCAAGAGTAAAGAAGACACTTATCATTGTATTTGCTGGGCTAAAATCCTTCATAATTCAGCTGTTCAAGTCAGGTGTCATAATTGTTCTGATCATTGCATGTTGACTTGTTTGTTTGACTTCCCTATCACAATAGGCAGCTCTAAGTGCCAGCAGGGGGGGGAAGCAGTGGCCCGCGCCCATCTCTGTCCGGGCCTACGTGCCATGAGCATGCTGTGAAGTCACCTGCCTGTCTCTGCGCCCCTCCGTCCAGGTAAGGAATGGACACCATGTTTGTTCAACTGTCCACTGAGTTTAAGGGCTGTAATTAATGTGGATGATGCGGTGCATGATAACATTATTGGTGCACACACAATTTGGCTGGACTTTAATGATTATATATAGCTAGACTGTCTCCCGTGACACTGGTTCATTGATTCGTACATGCATGAGTCAGTAGAATGTTGTGTCGCAGTTTCTTTCGTTGAGCTGGCTTAGGGTTAGTCTTTGTTTTGCCTTGGTATCAAAAAATTCATTTAGCAGGCAAATTTTACCCCAGCTTATAGCCAGATACAGTGGAAAAGCACAGATGAACAGCCTGAAATAAGCCAATTAATTATTATGTCCACTCACTCAGCGAAAAGAGACTCGATCTGAGCGTGGAGAAAGGATTAGGGTTCTTATTCTAATACTAATACTGTAGTTGAACACTGTTATTTACAAATTATTTCCAGCCTGACAATTCGATCGCTTCTTTGTTTTGATGTGTCATCCAGTTGTTAAAGGTTGGAAAAAGAGTTGTAAAGTGTGGTTTGATTGTGAATTCTGTGAACTATTCTCTGTGAAAGCTGGATTTGAAATTGCTGGAGAATTTTAAAAAACCAAGCACAGTCACACATTAGTAGTCCAGGTAGCATGGAGCGCCAGGAGGCATCTAAAGAACAATTTGTCACGTTTGAGCCCCTTTTTCTGACCAAGGATTCTGTAACACGTGGTTAGTAAGCAAAATTCAGTTCAATCTATCCGCCAAGAGTAAAGAAGACACTTATCATTGTATTTGCTGGGCTAAAATCCTTCATAATTCAGCTGTTCAAGTCAGGTGTCATAATTGTTCTGATCATTGCATGTTGACTTGTTTGTTTGACTTCCCTATCACAATAGGCAGCTCTAAGTGCCAGCAGGGGGGGGAAGCAGTGGCCCGCGCCCATCTCTGTCCGGGCCTACGTGCCATGAGCATGCTGTGAAGTCACCTGCCTGTCTCTGCGCCCCTCCGTCCAGGTAAGGAATGGACACCATGTTTGTTCAACTGTCCACTGAGTTTAAGGGCTGTAATTAATGTGGATGATGCGGTGCATGATAACATTATTGGTGCACACACAATTTGGCTGGACTTTAATGATTATATATAGCTAGACTGTCTCCCGTGACACTGGTTCATTGATTCGTACATGCATGAGTCAGTAGAATGTTGTGTCGCAGTTTCTTTCGTTGAGCTGGCTTAGGGTTAGTCTTTGTTTTGCCTTGGTATCAAAAAATTCATTTAGCAGGCAAATTTTACCCCAGCTTATAGCCAGAGACAGTGGAAAAGCACAGATGAACAGCCTGAAATAAGCCAATTAATTATTATGTCCACTCACTCAGCGAAAAGAGACTCGATCTGAGCGTGGAGAAAGGATTAGGGTTCTTATTCTAATACTAATACTGTAGTTGAACACTGTTATTTACAAATTATTTCCAGCCTGACAATTCGATCGCTTCTTTGTTTTGATGTGTCATCCAGTTGTTAAAGGTTGGAAAAAGAGTTGTAAAGTGTGGTTTGATTGTGAATTCTGTGAACTATTCTCTGTGAAAGCTGGATTTGAAATTGCTGGAGAATTTTAAAAAACCAAGCACAGTCACACATTAGTAGTCCAGGTAGCATGGAGCGCCAGGAGGCATCTAAAGAACAATTTGTCACGTTTGAGCCCCTTTTTCTGACCAAGGATTCTGTAACACGTGGTTAGTAAGCAAAATTCAGTTCAATCTATCCGCCAAGAGTAAAGAAGACACTTATCATTGTATTTGCTGGGCTAAAATCCTTCATAATTCAGCTGTTCAAGTCAGGTGTCATAATTGTTCTGATCATTGCATGTTGACTTGTTTGTTTGACTTCCCTATCACAATAGGCAGCTCTAAGTGCCAGCAGGGGGGGGAAGCAGTGGCCCGCGCCCATCTCTGTCCGGGCCTACGTGCCATGAGCATGCTGTGAAGTCACCTGCCTGTCTCTGCGCCCCTCCGTCCAGGTAAGGAATGGACACCATGTTTGTTCAACTGTCCACTGAGTTTAAGGGCTGTAATTAATGTGGATGATGCGGTGCATGATAACATTATTGGTGCACACACAATTTGGCTGGACTTTAATGATTATATATAGCTAGACTGTCTCCCGTGACACTGGTTCATTGATTCGTACATGCATGAGTCAGTAGAATGTTGTGTCGCAGTTTCTTTCGTTGAGCTGGCTTAGGGTTAGTCTTTGTTTTGCCTTGGTATCAAAAAATTCATTTAGCAGGCAAATTTTACCCCAGCTTATAGCCAGAGACAGTGGAAAAGCACAGATGAACAGCCTGAAATAAGCCAATTAATTATTATGTCCACTCACTCAGCGAAAAGAGACTCGATCTGAGCGTGGAGAAAGGATTAGGGTTCTTATTCTAATACTAATACTGTAGTTGAACACTGTTATTTACAAATTATTTCCAGCCTGACAATTCGATCGCTTCTTTGTTTTGATGTGTCATCCAGTTGTTAAAGGTTGGAAAAAGAGTTGTAAAGTGTGGTTTGATTGTGAATTCTGTGAACTATTCTCTGTGAAAGCTGGATTTGAAATTGCTGGAGAATTTTAAAAAACCAAGCACAGTCACACATTAGTAGTCCAGGTAGCATGGAGCGCCAGGAGGCATCTAAAGAACAATTTGTCACGTTTGAGCCCCTTTTTCTGACCAAGGATTCTGTAACACGTGGTTAGTAAGCAAAATTCAGTTCAATCTATCCGCCAAGAGTAAAGAAGACACTTATCATTGTATTTGCTGGGCTAAAATCCTTCATAATTCAGCTGTTCAAGTCAGGTGTCATAATTGTTCTGATCATTGCATGTTCACTTGTTTGTTTGACTTCCCTATCACAATAGGCAGCTCTAAGTGCCAGCAGGGGGGGGAAGCAGTGGCCCGCGCCCATCTCTGTCCGGGCCTACGTGCCATGAGCATGCTGTGAAGTCACCTGCCTGTCTCTGCGCCCCTCCGTCCAGGTAAGGAATGGACACCATGATTGTTCAAGGGACTCAGTCCATTGAGTTTAAGGGCTGCTGTTGTGGATGATGCGGTGCATTCTAACATTGGTGACACAATTTGGCTGGACTTTAATAATTATATAGCTAGACTGTCTTCCGTGACACTGGTTCATTGATTCGTACATGCATGAGTCTGTATAATGTTATGTCGCAGTTTCTTTTTTTGAGCTGAGTTAGTTTTTGTGTTCCTTTGGTATCAAAAAATTCATTTAGCAGGCAGATTTGACCCCTATAGCCAGAAACAGTGGAAAAACACAGATTAAGAGCCTGAAATTTGCCAATTAGTTTTCTTACCTTTACTTGTTAAGCCGTTATGATTCATATTAGGTTTACAAACCTTAAATGAAGTAGGATTTTTATAGGCAGTCACTTGAGGAATCGGCTGTGATTATTTGTATGCTTGTGATTTCGAGGTCTTTCTTTCTGTTGCGTCCTAATGTCGCGCGGTAAAACATTTGCTAATTACTAACAGGGTTATGGCAAATGTACATAAGCGATTATGGGAATATTCATTTAAAGACCTTTTATTCTGAGCTATCTTAATCAAGTCGGTCTCAGTTCAGAGTAATCAAAATAATGATCGAAAGACGTTCAACAAACGGTTGTCTTCAGTATAGGACAAACAGAAATTCCCCTTTAGCCTTCAAATATTTGCTGGCGGGTAGAAAGAAATCCTCTGTATCCTTTCCCATTCAAGTAGCAGATAATGTACGGTTGTAAATTAGTTGGTCGTTTCCCCATGCGTCCTGTTTAATATTCAGTTGATGTTGATAGTGTTTCGACGGTATAATTTTCCCTAATCAGCCTAATTGAAAGTAGACGTATGAGGTAAACTTTGAGTTAAAATATTTGTATTTAATCCCTCTAAAATTAAACCAATAAACGACTCAACATTTTAATATAACCGAGACTAACATTTCGCAGCAGTTTCGTTTGATAAAACTTGTTAAGAATGAATTTACTATAATCATTTGCCTATATTGGGTCTCTTCTTTTGAGTAATCCACAAGATCGCTAAGGTTGATTTCCATGACGCGTTTCTGGCTACGCACGTTGACGCACGTAAATAAAACAGAGGCAAAGGTGCCGAGCGTAAAGGAGAAGTTTAGCGTGGTTCAACTTTTACGCCTACGAGCGACCTTTCACACATTGCCTCTGTGTTGTTTGCGAACGTAAATTTTACGCACGTGCACACGCCAAAATTAGGCGACACTAGAAATCAACCCTTACGGGTCCCTGATTACCATTCACATAAATACAGTAATAGACTATTATTAAGACATATTACCCAGCTTTTATTGAAGAAAATATCACGTTTTTCTTGTCTCGGCGACGTTATTGTTGTCAATACTACAGAAAGGAAGCCTTGAGAACTTAATGGTAAGTGTAAAATCTCATTTCTGTTAATTACGAAAACGTTACACTTAATTTCTGCTACGCTCGAGACACATACTTATGCATTGTTTTTTCTATTTTTTTCCAATAGTTCCTGAAGCATTTTTTATCTGTGTAATGTAAAGGAAAGCATTCACCAAACGAGTCATCACGAACCTGTCAAAACAAAGGGTTTACCTCGGTGTAAGAACAGATTAAGTGGCATAGACCCAGTTCACTCAGTCTAGTCCTTGTTTAAAGTGTAGACTGTATAATAAAAAGGGAAGTTGTATTACTTGTAAGTTTACACACAAAAATTAAAGCAACAGCTAAAGCGAGACTTGACTTTACTATGGTGAAATAACTATAACTTTTTTTACTTTGTTTTTCACGTTTTCTTGTTTAATGCTTTTAAAATTACATGATTCACATGCAACAAAGAATTGAAATGCGTCACAGACTGAAGCATTTTCCAAAGCAACAGCTAAAGCGAGAGTTTTTCAATTAGATACTGGCAATGACTTATGGAGATATAACGATGACGTTTTTTGAACTAGAGTGGAGCATTTTCCTATTTAATGACTTTACTATTTAATTAATAGTTATACCATTTCAGGAACATGTCCTTTCGGTATTTCGCCATGACAAGCTCCTCAATCTCCTGAGGTATCAACGGCCCGAAAGTCCCTCTGTCTGACAACATATATCTGTTCGGTACTGTTCATATAGATTTCACCAATCGGTGCTGCACCCATTTTTTTTTTTGAAAAATATAGCCTTAGAGTCCTGCAATCGAGTCATCTCGATATTTTCTTCATCTCAGTGTAAGAACATATGTAATTTGGGAAAAATATAAAAGGATTGTTGCACTAAACTATTCACTTGAATGTTAGCTTTAAATTCAATATGTCATAGTAGAAAAATGATTGTACATAAATAGAAGTTATTCTTTCGAAAAAATGAGGTTATGTTGTTTACAAATACGGAATAATTGTCATGAAAATTAGACATGTATATTAGAAAAAGAAAAAGAAATTGTAGGAATAAAAAACGCTAAAAAATCTGCATATTTTTCTTTACCATTTCCTTTAATAGTTATATCATTTCAGGACAGTGTCTTTTGGTATTTAGCAATGACGAGCTCCTTTATTTCCTGTAGTACCAGAGGCCCAAAAAAGGTCCTTTTTATCATGACAGTGGTCAACATTTCTTTAGTACCGTCTATATAAATTTCCCCAATAGGTGCAGCTCCAATCTTTATTTCTATGATTGATGCACTTGATTCTTTTAAGGGAGTCATCTTGAACCTGTCAGAAACAAAAATAATTGTACATAAATAGAAGTTATACTTAACAAAAATGAGGTTGTGTTGTTTACAAATACGGAATAATTGTTATAAAAATTAGACATGTATATTACAAAAAGAAAAAGAAATTGTAGGAATAAAAAACGCTCAAAAATCTGTATATTTTTCATGTGAACGTAACTGTCTCGTTAATCTAGTATCATTTCCTAGGGAATTAATTTCTCAACAACTGGTTTCTAGCTGCTGTTTAAACCATTAAATGTCACTTACAATTACTTTGCCTCGGACTGTTGAGCGCATTAGCCTTATCTCTCTATAAACCGCCTGCTTGAATAGGTCTTCTTGTCCATGGCATCACACATCACAAAACTCTGTGCTCGGCCTGAACAGTTATTTTCACGTCCCTGTGTCTTCTCCATAGTTCTTCGTTTCCGCATTTGAAAACAGCTCTGAGTCCTTTCTTCATCACAATGGTGGCCTTTGGTCGTCCCGGCGATCGTTGGACCTCAATTATTTCTACGAAAAATAGTCATTGTTGTCAATACCACAGAAGGGAAGCCTTGAGAGCTTATTGGTAAGTGTAAAATCTCATTTCTGTTAATTACGAAAACGTTTCACGTAATTTCTGTTACGCACGAGACACATACTTATGCATTGTTTTTTGTCTTTTTTCCAATAGTTCCTGAAGCATTTTTTATCTGTGTAATATAAAGGGAAGCATTCACCAAGAACCTGTCAAAACAAAGGGTTTACCTCGGTGTAAGAACAGATTAAGTGGCATAGACCCAGTTCACTCAGTCTAGTCCTTGTTTAAACTGTAAACTGTGTAATAGAAAGGGAAGCTGTATTACTTGTAAATTTACACACAAAAAACAAAGCAACAGCTAAAGCGAGAGTTTTTCAATTAGATACTGGCAAAGACTTACGGAGATATAACTATAACGTTTTTTTGAACTAGAGTGAAGCATTTTCCTATTTAATGACTTTACCATTTAATTTAATAGTTATACCATTTCAGGAACAAGTCCTCTCGGTATTTCGCTAGGACAAGTTCTTTGATCTCTTGGGGGATTAAGGGCCCGAAAAAGTCCCTCTGTCTCACAACGTACACCTTTTCACTACCGTTCATATACATTTCCCCGATAGGTGCTGCACCCATTTTTTTTTTTTTTTGAAAAATATAGCCTTAGAGTCCTGCGATCGAGTCATCTCGATATTTTCTTCATCTCAGTGTAAGAACATACGTAATTTGCGAAACATATAAAAGGATTGTTGCACTAAATTATTCACTTGAATGTTAGCTTTAAATTCAATATGTCATAGTAGAAAAAAGATTGTACATAAATAGAAGTTATACTTTCGAGAAAATGCGGCTATGTTGTTTACAAATACGGAATAATTGTTATGAAAGTTAGACATGTATAATATTAGAAAAAGAACAAGAAATCGTAGGAATAAAAAACGCTCAAAAATCTGTATATTTTTCAAGTGAACGTAATTGTCTCGTTGATCTAGTATCATTTCCTAGGGAATTAATTTCTCAACAACTGGTTTCTAGCTGCTGTTTAAACCATTAAATGTCACTTACAATTACTTTGCCTCGGACTGTTGAGCGCATTGGCCTTATCTCTCTATAAACCGCCTGCTTGAATACGTCTTCTTGCTCGGCCTGAACAGTTATTTCCACGTCCCTGTGTCTTCTCCATAGTTCTCCTTTTTCGCATTTGAAAACAGCTCTGTGATTTGTTACACTCAGAGTCCTTTCTTCATCACAATGGTGGCCTTTGGTCGTCCCGGCGATCGTTGGACCTCAATTATTTCTACGAAAAATAGTCATTGTTGTCAATACCACAGAAGGGAAGCCTTGAGAGCTTATTGGTAAGTGTAAAATCTCATTTCTGTTAATTACGAAAACGTTTCACGTAATTTCTGTTACGCACGAGACACATACTTATGCATTGTTTTTTCTCTTTTTTCCAATAGGTCCTGCACCCATTTTTTTCTGTATAATATAAAGATAAGCATCCACCAAACGAGACATCACGAACTTATCAAAACAAAGGGTTACCTCGGTGTAAGAACGAGTGGCAGAGACCCAGTTCAGTCAGCCTACGGTATTCCTTGTTTAATTTTAGACAGAACATAGGATTTGTCAGTATTGCCATGAAGCTCAGCTAGGGTGTTAGGATCAACTCTAGACCTCATTAATAAACAGTTCCTTAACATTTGCTTAAATCCACCTTCAGTCAAGTTGGTCCTTTTAATCATGACGGTCGTCAACATTTCTTTAGTACCGTCTATGTAAATTTCCCCAATAGGTGCCCCTCCAATTTTAATTTCTATTATAAAGCACTTGATTCCTTCAAGGGGGTCACCATGAACCTGTCAAAACAAAGGGTTTACCCCAGTGTAAGAACGTATGCAATTTGCAACGAGTATAAAAGGATTGTCGCACGATAATTAACCCCTTGAATGTTAGCTTTAAATTCAATATGTCATAGTAGAAAAAATAATTGTACATAAATAGAAGTTATACTTAACAAAAATGAGGTTGTGTTGTTTACAAATACGGAATAATTGTTATAAAAATTAGACATGTATATTACAAAAAGAAAAAGAAATTGTAGGAATAAAAAACGCTCAAAAATCTGTATATTTTTCAAGTGAACGTAACTGTCTCGTTAATCTAGTATCATTTCCTAGGGAATTAATTTCTCAATAACTGGTTTCTAGCTGCTGTTTAATCATTAAATGTCACTTACAATTACTTTGCCTCGGACTTTTGAGCGCATTGGCCTTATCTCTCTATAAACCGCTCTCTTGAATAGGTCTTCTTGTTCGGCCTGAACAGTTATTTTCACGTCCCTGTGTCTTTTCCATAGTTCTTCTTTTTCTCATTTGAAAACAGCTCTGTGATTTTTTACACTCAGAGTCCTTTCGTCATCACAATGGTGGCCTTTCATCGTCCCGGCGATCGTTGGACCATTATTATCTGTACGAAAAATAAGATTACAAATATATACTCTTACAAGGGAAAAAAAATCACTGAAAGAAATGCAAAAATGTATGTCGTCGCCAAGATGAGTCTTGTCACCTGTGGAATTTTAAGGACCCGTTTTATGCAACTTTAAAACATTTTGTACATAGAAAAGAATGTAAAATTATCTGTTGTTTACAAACACAGAGTAATGTTTATGGGAATTAAAAGTGTATATTGCAAAACGAAGAATAAAAACTTGTTTAAGATAAGTTGCTGTATTTCATTTGTTTTACCAGCGATTACTGCCTCCTTAATCAATAATGGGATACATGAAACATGCGCAACAGGCCATTACCAGCTCTTTATGTGACTCACAGTCCTTTTGTTATCGTTATACTAGTCTTTGTTTTCCCGACCGGCTTCGCTTCATCATTTCCAAGTTTATGTCCCTTGTTCAGCCTTTTAGAAATTGTACTGGAGACCTCTGAAGATAGCTTTTATTACTCGCGTCGTGCTTATGTTTGACGATAATAATTATTTTCAATCTAACAGTCCGTCACTCGCAAAACTTCGCGAGGAGAATAAAGATAAAACTCTAAAGAAGTAGGGTAAGTAATTAAAGTAAGAAACGCAAGGTGTCCTAATACTAACGCGTTAATTTTCCATGCTTAAAACTATCTAATTTTTTATTCTTTTTAAGTATTTTCTGTTAAAATATGAACGTTAAAACTCAACCAAACGAGAATTAAACCGTGGTGTAAAATGACTGTCTTTTTGAAAGGTTTAGCGGGGAAAACGACCGAAAAATATACAACCATTTTTTGAATTGTTATGTGGTGCTTTTTCATCCTCGGTGACCCAGGGGCAGCTACTCAGAACGTGATAAACGCACTTGCGAAATATTTGCGAAGTTTACAAGTTGACCGCAAATTGAAAAAGATAACAAAGAAATTGAGATGCAGAATATTTTCCGAAACGATGTGTAAGTATAAATTATTCAAAGAGAGGTTCGTAAAGAGAAGTAAGAATTTTGAGGAAAAGCTTTCCGGAAAAAAATGATTCTTCCTGCGAAAAGAGATAACAAAAGAAAATAATTAATTGAAATCAAACGCTTATATCCTACTTGAAATAGATAGCATTTAAAATGACTCTATTTGCTGCATACCTGTCGAAATGCTGGGTTTTTCCTTCTAGCTCTTGCATTCTCCAACGCGATGAAGATTGTTTTTTACAATTTGAGCTACAGTCGACTATGTATGACGGACAAATCCAAACTTTAAAACTGGAAATCGAAGTGTCCTTTGACTGTCATATAAAAAGTTTGTTTTCTTTTAACTGACTGAAAATAAGCGGTAAAGACTAAGGTAATAGGGAGATTAGGAGTCACATTCACGGCGCACCGCAAGCGGTAGACTCAGGTTGAGGGGAATTCTCAAAATAGGAAAGAAGCAAATAAAAAAAGGATAAAGCAGTTCTGAATGAAAATAACCGCAAACTGCTTATTGTATAGGAAAAGAACAGTCAAAGTCAAGTAAGGGGAAAACTTGGTCATGTGGCGAAAATTCATGATTGCCGTCTACCCTAAACGTGACTCTTAATCTCTCTAATTTGTCCGTCTTAGAGAGGTGTCCGTTAAGAGAAAGTTAGCTGCATGTACTAAATGTGCCCGCTTACTCCGTGTAGGCATGCCTTCTTTGTCGCTGTTTTCTCTTCTCTAGATCGTATCGCGCTTTTCTGCATATAAGAGGATTTACAAACGGAGCCTCCTCGCCAAACGCCCCGCGTCTTTCTCTGATTGCTGTTTGAAAAGCTGCATTTAACTCCTCATTGTAAAAGTAGCGAGGAGTTGGAAAAGCGTAGCCTGTTGCGAGTGCACGAGATGCTATCTCGAACCTTCCCAGAGACGGCTGAATATTTGAAGGAGGGTTTTGGCTGTCGAAAACCGATCGAATATCTATTAATAATCGGTCATACAAGTCGACACCGTAGCAGTCAGCGAGAATATGTGCGTTATCGATGGGAATTGGACCTCTTATTTCACGGAGTTGCGTTTCTAAAAAATCACGCCCCTCTCGCCAATACCTCTGGTCTACATCGCAGTCACTTCGTCGCGGCTCGCGCGGTGCTTCTTGCGTGTCGTATCCTAAAAGCCGACTTCTTTTCTCTACTAAGGTTGTCGGAGCACCATGAAAAATACGAAGTTCCTCGGGATATTGATTGCCCACGACCTTCTTCATAGATTCGTCTCGGCATGGTTCATCTTGAACAAAAAAACCGTGAAGTTGAGTTATTTTTAAACTCGGTAGCCCGTCCCCGTCCCCTAAACTTTCATCAGGAGGATATTGCAGACATAATCGCAGATAAGCAGATTCGTAACGGCTATCTTGCGCTGTGCGGACATTCGAAGGGAGAAGGTAATCGTCGTTGATGATTTTGTTGTCCAAAAACGAGGCGACTTCGGGAATTACGCGCAAGGCATGCCTCCAGGTTAGATCGACTTGTTTTAAAACTGGAAAGCGGTAAACAGCCCATGAGAGTGTCAGTAGTTCTCTGAGGTAGTTGTAGCTTAGGTGGATTCCGCGATTGTTAGCAAGATCAAAAGCCACACTCAGACAATGCATGTTTCGTGAGCGTCCTAAAACATCGATTTGTTTCGCAATTTGTAGATTTTGTAAGAAGACATGATAGGTCTCCAGATCGCTTAGATGCATTATCATCGAAGAAATATTTTCAATCATAGCGGCTTCCGTGGAATCTGAAATTGAAGGCCTAACTGATAATGAATTCTCGCATCGAGCGGACTCTATGAAAGTACGAAATTTTAGATTAGAAACATATAATGCGAAATCTGCGCTTGTCCGACATCCTGTAGCGAACCGAATGGATTTTGGTAGAGTTTCTTCGTCTGCGGCGTGGGTACCTGCCCCTTCACTCCCACGGTCCTGTGTAGGTGTAGCTTCCTCATCGCTGTCGTCATCGTCTTCCGCTGGAGATTCCATTTCCTGGAAAGGTGGCAGAGAGAAACAACTTTAAGACATATGACGATGATAAGGACTTTCCTATATTAAACAATTATTCGATTATTTAATTAGGATATCAGAAAAACCGAATGAAATGATTGTTTTATTATACATTGTTTTGAAGAGAATAATGACAAACACACCATCGCAAGGAACCTGAATTGAATATTATTTTTATTGGAAATCGTGTATTGCGGGCTCCGCAACCTACAGATTAGTTAGTTGTCTGCGCTGATTTCCAAAATTAGCTGTAGAGGAAAGATAGTGAGTACAATGTAAGATAAAATGGGTGTTTTATCTGTGTGTTGTGAAACAATACGTTTTGTGATGAAAGTTGAGGCTGGCGCCGCTGAAAAAGGTTCTACAGTTATCATGAATATGACAGAAAAGAAATTTTAAAGGGCCTAATCCTGGCACCTAACTGTAAACGGGAACCTTTAGGCTGTTTCCACGGGAAAGTTGTAACGAATTTATGATGCGTCTTTTTACCTGAGACATTTCCCCACCAGCATCTGTTGAACCACTGGCCTGTGTAATGGTACTGCTTTGCGAGGCTGCGACGTCAGATTCTTCCGCGGGGACAGTTGGAGTTTGGTGGGCAGGTGAACTTACGCGCAAATCGGCTCTTTCTTTTAACACTGGTAGTAAATAGGTGGCTTCGGTTTTCTGTGTTACGAGGCGAACTGCTCGATCGATCGAAACATTATCTAAACCTTTAAGGATCATTAAAACGGAGCCAAGGTACATTGCGACGACTTCAAATCCGTACGACAAATAAAGACCTAGAGCCGATTTATTCTTAAAACAGCCTGCTAATTGAAGCCATACGTTCACGGTAGATTGGCGTCGCGCGTTTAAATTTAGATTATGCAGCGCTTCTAAACCTGTTGCGATGCAGATGTCTCCTAGACATTTTCCTTTCTTATCGACGCTTCGAATACAATAACTTAATTCCCAAATAGTTTTACGGGTTGTCTGCATGATGTCCCTGTGAATTTGTAATAAGGGTAGAGGTTCCATTAAAGAAGGGTCATAGGTGTTCTTCTTGAACATGGCGATAGCACAGGGAGTACCGTTAGATTTGTCGAACGCAACCACCGTCAACCGGTCCCCCTCTCCAAGAAATGATTTCGAAACTTCGTTCTTATACGTGTTGATGTTAAGTTGATTTTTCGAAGCTTCGCCCGGATCTAGCATTGATTGCAAAGTATTTAGTTCGCACGATTCCGAAAGTGACTGCCCATCTGGATAAATCTGCGTGAGAAAAAAAAAATGAAAAGGTAAATTCAGACGAACTCCATTTATCGGAGGCCTGACTGAATAACACGGAAAACTGAAATAAACGTTGGCACCCTGTGAAGTTCTGCAAATACCAGCATTAATTATTTTACACGATAATATTTACGCGACGGCCAATACAACTAAGTGGGCGGTCAGCGAATATTATCTGTAAAACAATTCGAATAAGGACTTGCTTAGTAACTTTGAGAGTAGACTACGCGGTAACCTGCGATCAGGCGGTCCTTCTTCCCTTTTTGTTTGGGAGAGGAGGGGAAAAGATTTTTTTCCCCTTTTTCCAAATAAAGAACGCCGCCTGATCGCAGGTTAACTACGCGGCGGAGTGCAAGTTTGACAACGTTTATGCGATAGTCAAGGATCCGAATATAATCCTCACCTATTCGCAGCGCAGTGGAAAAGTCTCCTATTTTTTGTATTTAGAAAAACCGGTTATAGCTATTTAGGAAAATAATTGTTCTAGCATAATTACCCAGATGATTATTGAGGGTGCATTCGATTGGCTGTATTCTGGAAAGCTTAAGAGACCGAAAATGTCTTAGAAATCTCTTTTCCCGGGATTCTTTAAACACTAGAATGTAGAGGCTAAAGTATAAAAGTATCTCAGTATTGTATTTCAACCGGACTTCCAGATCTAACGAGATAACAAAGGTCTGAACAAGTGATTTCTATAGTTTACTCCATCTATTCTTATTCCAGCATACAGTCAAACGAACGCGAAAACAGAAATACAAGATAGAGTTCTGCCCAGGTCCACAAACGGCGGAGAAATGCGTTGAGTTTTCTTTTTTAAGGGTTTCTCAATTATTATTATTTTTTTTTTGAAAGAACCTAACGAAATATAAATATTGGTCTTTTTGACTTTATTGCAGTCTTTCATGTTGATAAAAGTAGTCTGTTAAAAAATAAGAGTTTCAAATCGACTTTGATATCACTTAACGCATTTCTTCGAAAACAGCGTTTCAACTCGCGAATCCTGGAGCAAGTCATGTTCTGTCTCGTACCCTGATTAAATAGAATTAACTGTAATTTATTTTACACTGTTCTCTGATATAGCCACATAAAGAAAAGTGTGCTTTGTACTATTAAAGTATATTAACTCCCTGTTAAAAGCTTCAGTTGCTGTTGTCGTTTTTCGCGGTCTGTCTCCTAGTTGGACAACATTTCGCAGAACAAGAGTGTACGCTTTGCTTTACGTGTAATTTTTTCCATTGCAAGCACTACTCGACTTTCAAAGAAATGACGGATTCAATACAAACTCCACGAAACGCAATGCAAGGAATATTTTGGTAGTGTAAGCAAATTAAGCTTAATCAAAAGTTAGTGAAACAAGGAATATCTTAGAAAACTTCTAAGAAAACAAAGTAGCGCTCAAATTTTGCCTTTCAATGAATACGGTAAGTCGAAGATTAGCCTCTACAATGAGTAAAGTTGGGTGTAAAAACAACTCTGGTAAATGAATTGTTCACTTTCAAAGTTCTGTTTTGTTTAATAAATGTTCTACAAACCCACTTACCTGTACTCTGAAGTCACAATGTGTTAGTGCGTTGATGTGAGTGAACGCCATGCCGGAAACTGTAGATGATCAAAACGGAACTTCGCCGGCCCTGGAGAAATAGAGGACTAAAAGTATTGAATGAGAATTATAAAACACTATGAAAAAAACAAGATACGTGTATACGAAGGATATATAAGAGATCGAATCCGCTTAAATTACTCAACAAGACTGTGATAGATGATGGAGATGACTGATGTTTTTCACTGATTTAAAATTCTGGCTAGTTCCCAGTCCTTGGCTTTCCAACGTGTTTCCCTGGACACCAATCTCGTGCCAAATTTGGTGAGATGATTTGGAAGCCTGTACAAAAAAGCTGGAAAGTCTGTGTAACTTCTCAATAATTTAATAGTAGACTGACTGTACATCGTACAGTCAGAGTTTCATTGATCCATAATAATAATGACGTCATTGTACAGCGGCTGGCCATTCGCCATCTTGTACACCAGCGTAGTTCAGCGTATGGTAAGATCTTAACTAGTTTCAACATAGTTTAAGTATGAATAACAATCATATGGTGTAGACAAAGCACTGCGGGAATGTGGACCTTTAAATTCAAGTGTCTAGCAAAACCTTGCTGACTTTTAGGTTGCGTTCGATCGATCTTATTCCTCGTTATTAAGATTCTTTACTGTAATTTTTGGCCCGTTAAGTTATCCATGATTCTTACGATGCTGCTTCAAGTAGGTCTCTAGATACTGTGGAGCACTTACTGCCAAAACAAACGGTTTCTAGAGTTTACT
Source organism: Porites lutea (assembly GCF_958299795.1). NCBI lineage: Eukaryota > Metazoa > Cnidaria > Anthozoa > Scleractinia > Poritidae > Porites > Porites lutea. Next base: position 51,642,202 of record NC_133203.1, read on the forward strand.
CCATTTATTACTATTCCTCAACCAGGTCAATCGAACGCGCCTTCACTACCCGTAATAATCTTTTTCTTTGTTGATGACATAATAGCACTGTACAATTATTTTTATATGGTTCACAGCTTATCGTTGAGGGAAGAAGATCACCGAAAATATCAATTAGACGTTTGCCTTTTACACGGTGATGAAGTCCAAGTTCCTCAGTGATGTATTCTCTAGTCGATTCTTCATCTGCTTGTAGCAGCACTTGTAATGAATGACAGATGTGCAGTGCAAAGCGGAATGAAAGCAAGACCATCATGATACAGTTTATGTGCTTTAAATCTAAGCCTTGAGATACCATGAGTAGGTCTACTGAACTATAAATGTATATATTTTTACCTCTACCTTCTGCATTGTTATTTTATGTTGAAAAGCTCTGTTGAGAGCATGAAATAATAAAGATTTTGAATTTTCACTTGCCACTCACAGTTAAATAGTATTGTTTCAGTTTAAATAATTATACATAAAGAGGAAATCACATCACATACTATTATTATTGTTCTTGTGGTAAGGTACCCTCAAAAGGGGAACGCTTAATTTTCCCAGTTAGCTATTGGGAGCTATTGCACAGACTGGGTGAAAAAATTGTTAAGTTGTTTGCCAGACACACAGAAAAAAACTGTGTTCTGGTAACCAACTAAACTATTTTTTCTGTTATCAGCAATTTCACTTGAATCAAATGAATACTGGCTGGTTCCTTTTCATTTTTTGGTTTTTGTTTTTTCTAGGCTATTTCAATTGTCGATTTGTAAAGGAAACAGCTAATTTTCGAAGTAAACAATACATAATTTTACAGATACTCGCAGTATCTCAGTATGTCAAGGCATGTTCTAAACCCTTATTACAAGCCCGAATATTTTCGGGCTTTATTTTCACAGTCTACAGGGGCACCCAACCACTGTCTTCTGTAAAATCTGTTCAAAATATTGTCTATAATTTTCTATTACTTGACGACGGCTACAAATGTTAGGAAAGTTTTCTAAAATTTTCGGGAAAATAGTACTGAATCCCTCGTAATTTCGAAAAGACGTAAGTTCCCCTAGGATGACGGAACAGATACAAATTATATGGCGCCGCTTAGAGTGCAGTTCTAGTTATCTAAAAGTACTCTGGATAACCCAAAAAGTGTTTTCAATGTATTTGGGAGCAAACCGTCGTTGGGTGCCCCTGAGACCACAACTGCGATGAACTTCTTTATTTTTAAATGACATCTTGCTTCCTGCTAGTGAGACATTTTATCAGCATTTTTAAAAACAAAAAACCTCTCTCACCGATGGCTGATTTTTTAAAACAAAATTCGATTTAGCTAGTTGAGAAAAAACTTGGTGCAAACACCCCCTCCCTCCCCCCCTCCACCCACCTACCCACCCACCCACCCAACTCGACAAAAGAGAGAGGGAGAGGTTGTCAAGGTTTTATTAAAAGGATATTAGGCAATGGTAAATAATATAATTTAACTGACTCCCAGATAGCTGTGCCCTATTGAAAAACAAGCGCTATACTTCAGTTCGTAGATAGGAACAGACACCTTTATAACAAAAACAGTAACGTTTAATGAAACTTGAATTGTACACATGGTTCTACCTTTCAAATTATTCAAGACGTCTGTTCAACGTTAACATTCCCCATTCTAACAAATCAAAACATACTACGCTTGAAAGTAAAAAATCGTTTTTTAACTCTTTTTTAGAGCCATTTCAAGCTGAAGTTTCCGACCGTACAGGACGGGTAACAAACATCCCTGTAACAATTGGAAAATTCACCTTGCTACTAGGAAAGAATATACTAAGGCGGCTAAATATTGTCCAAACAATCTGTCTACAACAAGTTAACAGAATACTTAGAAAACCTTTCTGGACCACTGAACGAACAACGGAAAACCTATCATAAACACTGAACAAACCAACACAAATAAGTGTCAAAAGCAGATATATTGCGCTTTTTCATTTAACAATACATTATTGTCAAGCTGAAGTTTCCAACGCTATAGGACGGATACCAAAACATCTCTGTAACAATCGAAAAACTTCATCTTGCTAATAGGAGAAAATGTAAGAGCGGCGGAAAGTTTTCCAAGCAAACTATAAGGCAACAACAGAATACTCGGAAAACTTTCCCTCGCCCGAAAAGACAACGATAAAGCTATTTACTTTGCCCTGCTGAACTTTGTATTAGCTGAGTAGCACTTCATACCAGCTAGAACGGATATTAAATGTCGCTATCACGAGGGAAAAAGGCACTCTTCTTTTCCACTATCCCAAATAGGAAATCTGAACCTACCCGAAGGAAAAGTGTCTCTTCGCGCAAACTTGTCGAAACGTTGAAAGCTATGCAGCTTGCGTTTGACTTGTCGATAACTGGGGCAGGTTTGTAAAACGCTGTAAAAGTTTGGATGGAAAACACCTTGCGAATACAGTTGGGCTATTTTCAAAAAGCCGTTTCTGTAGAGTTCATATACAAACATTGGCCCACTTTGCGAGAACTTCACTTCGCGGACTGGTAACAACTGAACTAGAAATGCGTGTAGTATCTCAGTTCTTATAAGTAAAAAACCGCATAATCGTACGAGAGATACGAGGTCACTTTCTGAAAAAGATAGGTAGCGGCATACCTTCCACTCCAAGATATCGAAAAGTAAATCTAAAGAATCACTATCGAAGTTGTTCGGCAGACAAAGTTGATTTTGGCCGTGCGGTTTTAAGCAAACACTACATATACGAAACGGGAGGCTATTACGGAGAAAAGTGGAGAAAAAATCACTAACGAAGGACAAATAATTAGATGAAATTGAACGAGAATAGCTTTCGGAATTTAAGGAAATTACTGTTCTGTCATTGCTGACAATGAACGCGAAGAACAGTTGTGGGATGAGGTCAATTTCTTTAAGTACTTGTGACAGCAGCTGGTCTTCGCCGTAATATGTCATCTCAGCCATGAACTTGTTTGGTAGATTATCTGCCACATTCAAGAAAGGTACTTTACACTTCGCTCACAAGAAAGTATACAATTTATTCATTGTAAAACATTTACTGCTTATGAACTTGGCGATGTATGTCAATTTTTGGTGTTCTTAGCTCGTAGATTCCGTTAGAATGCAAGTAAACGAGGTCGATAGGATAAATCAATGCATTTACAGCTTCTTTAAAACTCTTACCGGCACTGAGTTTAAATTTTGTTGGTTCAGTCTCCGAATACTCAGCTAGATAGGCTGTTTTGTGGTCTTCCGATAATCTTAAAACTTTGCCAATGAACACTTCGGGACATTTTTCAGTAGAATTCGACGCTACTAAAGCAGCGAAATCGCCAGGTATGGGAAGATATTCAATGTTTCCTTCCTCGTCTTCATCGCTCAAGATCAATACTCCGTCTTCGTCAAGGCTTCGAGAAACCGTCGCGCTTAATATATCTAGAGCCTTACTTTTCTTCTGAGCCAAGGGACGTTCGTCGTAAAACCGCTTTTGCGTCCGTACGGAATGCTTCATTAAAGTTGCAAACGATTCTCTCAGCGCAGGATCGCTACTTGCGGGCAAAGTCAAAAAATGATTTACGACCGCTTTTCTTAAATCGACCGTGGTTAATTTCATTGAAAAATATTTTTCGAAAAACGAAGACACGTAATTTGTATACGAAGCATGAGTGAAGGGATCGCCTCTTAAATTGACGAACAAAAAATCATGTTCCTTACCCCCCAAAAGCAAGTTTCTCATTTTAGTGCAGTAAAGCTTCAAATAGTAAGTTAGGAAAGTTAATGGTGTTAGATCTGTTCTGTTCGGTCCATAAGTGAGTCTTGTTTTGTAAGCATCTTCATACAAGATGACGGTTCCGTCTTGATTAAAGCAAAGAAAATTTTGATTCCTACACTCATCGCTGTTTTGGCCGCCATAAATGCGCAAAGAGATGTATTCCTTAACTCGCCCGGGGTTAGCTGAACAGTAAAGCAGCAAGAGACACAAGTTCATGCAACTTCTAGCCTGGTCCAATCCAGTTTTCTCGCTTACTTCCCATTTTAATTCACGGCAAAGTTCTAAAAGTTCACTATAAACCACTTTCTCTAGTACAGGCTGTTTTGCCAAATCATCTACTTTATCTCGTCGTGCTAAGCGTTCTAACTGTCTCTGTATGGCCCTCACTTTGTCTACTGAATCAGTCAAATCTTTGATTTGACTAGATACTGATGGTACTTTCAACACGTTAATGAAAGCGGAAATGTAACGACTGCAAGTAACCGCCTTTACAGAACGCGAATCCATCATGTAATTTGAGAATTGTTGTACTATTTCCGCATCGGCACAGTAGGAAAATTTTGGATCGACTTTTTTCACGTTTTTCAAATACCACATGAATCGAGAAAGTCTTTCAACCATCTTGTCAATAGTCACATTTTGCAACGCACTGCCGTCACGGTCATAATTGAGTTCGGAAGAATAAAACCTTCGTATTTCGTTGATGTCTGAAAGGAGCTCGGGTGACATTTCCTCGCTACTTAGAGAAGCAACCTTTTTGTTTTCATTGCAAGAGGAGTCAGAGGCTTCTTGTGGTACATCATCACTGAGGGGTTCTACGGAATAACCAGTTTTACTACCCACATTCACAAGGTGTCTGCCATCGCTTTCAAGATCGTCATTTTTGGAGGAAGGCCCTGGCTGATCGTCTAAACAGTTATTTTGCGTATTATCAAATTCACTTTGAAAGGTCCAAGGTATTTGAGATTTTATCGGAGAAATACCTGTTGAAAGGCCGCCCGTTACAGTAGGAACTTGGGGTCCAAAGGTTTGCATGAAATGCGATAGAAATCTATAGCTACTATGAAGGCGTAATAAATTTTGTTCACTTATTAATCTAAAAGGACCATTCTGAGGCGGAAGGTGACTGGTGAAAAAGCGGTTCTCGTCTTCTGTACAGACCAAAGTATCTATTTGCAGAAAATTCAATGTATTACATAAATGATCTTCCCCTACACTAAAAAACAGTTTGCTTTTGACCTCGGAAAAACAGTAAAACAATTCTTTTCCTCGTCTTATTGCATTGAGATTGCCAAACTGAACAGCCATTTCGCCAATCAAAGTTCCACCCAAAATAGCAATGTTATATACTTGAAAATTATTACATGAATCAATCAATCTTAAAAAATAAGCTAAACTATAGCATGCATTATTGACTCCTGTCCACGCGGCTGGCAATCTGTTCTGTTGACAATCTGAGAAAAGCCTCCTTACCAGTCTTTATATACTTGAAAATTAGTACATGAATCAATCAATCTTGCTGCAAAAGAGAAAAAAAAGAAAGAAAGAAAGAAAGTTAATACTAACGACATGCTAAAGGGAGTTTGAAACTGCCACACGCAGACTAACACACCCAAAGGCAAATTAAAATGTCTGTACAAAATAATGGCGAAAAAAAAGATTGTTCATTAGTTTCCTTTAAAAAATGAATGAATTCGGCCGAATGGGTCCTCTCCCTAAACCTTTAACCAATTTCATAAACCCTTGCGCGATACTTAATTGTTAAGGGTTGCCTTTTCCCAAAAAATACCCCAGCCTCAATTCGTAAGGGTTGATTTGACAGAAAATTAATCCTAAACCCTTTAGGGTTTATACAAATTTCGTAAGGGTTGACTTGACAGAAAATTAATCCTAAACCCTTTAATTAGGGTTTATACAAATTTCGTAAGGGTTACTTTGACAGAAAATTAACCCTAAAACCCAGTCAAAAACCGTATTGTTAAACCCTAAAGACAATTCACTGCGCTAAAATTGATGTTATTCTAGCGTAAACCTAAAAGCTGACTTGAATTCTAGTCGTACCCTGGGCCTAAAATTGTTTTACAGAATCACCCCATGTCCCATCCAAGACAGCAAAGTGTAAGGAAAATACTTGAAAAATAATATACCTGTTGACCTTATCAGGTCAAGTAAGGAACGCGTCACGGAAAGTTATTGAAAACGATAATTTAATTCGTTTACTTTTTCACGACTATAAGTACGAGAGTTATGTAACTAATCGGAGTTTTCGGAAATAAATTGCTGTTACGTTTGTAAACTGTAACGTCTTCATTTTGGAGAGAAACTCGGGCGGGAAGAGAACATTAAATTATTACCACGACGGAACATTACCCGATTGATTTCAGATGATAAAAGAACAATTGAGATCTTAGAGAACTTTTAAAATTTTAAAGTTTTTAAATGCAAAATTTTACCTAATTGTCGGGCGTGGTTGATCATTTGCATTTGAAAAGTGCAAAATATGCACCAAAAATAGTTCCCATCATTTGGTCACAATTATAAGCAAAGATAAACGGTGTGCCGAAACAAAGTGAGAAAAGTAAGGGTAAAAGCTAGATATCAGTAACGAGCCACTCCTTAATTCACCCGAGTTTTCCCGAACAGTTAAGGTGCTGGATACGGTGGATTGCCCATTGTATAACTGTACAAGTAGGAACGCCCCTTATATAAATGAATGAAATTGAGCTCACCAATCTGGCAACAGCGTCATTTAAGTATGGAATTCCAACAATATCTGCAAAAGAAAAGCGTACACGTATGAACTTGCGGTCACAACACTTTATTGACTACCAAACAACCAAACACCGTTGTATTTATTCGATAGTCATAGGGTCAAAATAGCTACCTTAGTTTATAATATATACAATCGCATAACTCCACCCGATGCCATACTGTACGCGTAGGAACGCCCTTGATAGAAATGAAATGGAACGTTAACTCACCAGCTTTTTTTCTTTCTCTAGGAGTGTTATACGAAACCGTCATCTAAGTATGAAATTCAAACAGAATCTGCCAAAAACAAAGCGCACACATCGTACAATTAGCTGCGCGAAAATTAACTTTTTTCGATAGTTATAAGGTCAAAATAGCTACCCTAAATGATAATATATATACAATCGCATAATTCCATCATGCTTGGACTCACCAATTTTTAATTTCAAGACGACAGTCGCTAAATGCTTTTCTTTTACTTCTCCAATTGCGTTAAACACATAAACTGTCCAAGGCGAAGGCTACTCCGGCACATTTCCATGTTCTGTTTTCGAAGAGAAAAATACGATCGTCTTTCTGTGAATCAGAAAAGTACCCAGTTCACTTAAAATAGGTCTTTTTTGTGGTACAGAGCAGCAGAGCAGTGACCAGATTTGAAACAGTCGTTATAATCCTTTAAAAGACTCAATGAAATAAACGGTTAAGACACCCACTTACCAAGGCTCTTCGCATTCGTTGTCGGCTTAGTGAAGAAACTCACAAGGCAAGCCAGTTTTTATACATCTTAGTGCCATGATGAAATACTGCGCTCTGATTGGCTTTTCTGTTGTGAAACCGATGCCCGCATCTTGATATAACAACAAACGAAAATAGAAAAACAGCACCAGGACAACGCCTGGGTTATAAACCCTAAGCTTTGTTGGTCATTTGAAATAAATTCAAGGCTATGGGTGAACACTGCTAACAGATCATGTTTAACGCAGATTAAAATATAATTGTACCAGTGGTCTTAATATTGCAAAAGGACAACCAGCTGTTTTGCTAGCGTGTTGGCACGCTCCTTATCGCTGGGTTCATCTTGCTACAACAGGCGATAATTTTAGAGGACATTGAATTAACTGATTAGTGTTGAAGAGGCAAGGCAATTAGCAATTTAATCAAGGCCGGGTTCAAGTTGAAATAGGCATACTTGATAATAAAGAGTGTATTCATGAAACCGGCTTAGCATGCTCAATGGTCACCTGTTTGCCTTTCGTAAAACGTTCACTAACCCTAATAAGGCAGCTTAGTTATAGCAGTTATTCTTATGCGTTGCGAGGGCGACTTTGTTAGGACGTTCTTTGTTAAGAAAAGAAAAAAGAAAAGAATTTTAAAATAACAATAAGCTAATATTGACAGAAAATCATTTCATTGGACTTCCCCGAAAATTCCAATACCTACGCTACCCCGGACAGATCGAGAGTGAAACAACAACAGCAAAAAAATGACTACTCACCCTTCCCATGGCGTTTCCCCTCAACAGAAACAAAATCGGCCGAGGGTAGAATTACAAAACAACTAGTTACTGTAAGATTTCCTAATAAGTAACGCACTGTTCATATACGTTCGTTTTAATTGCTTTGTGCAGTGTTATAAGGGAATTTTAGTAAAGTTTGTGGTTCGTGGAGTTTCCGTGAATAGTTGTGGAAGGGAAGTTCCTTAAAAGTATTTTTAGGTCATTGAGAAAAAAAAAAAACAAGGCTAGAGACCACGGTATAGGCTCAAGGCCATACTTCCGGTTGACCTGGATGGTTCAAGATAACCGGAAGTGAATAGGTCGCTGAACTTTTTGTCTAATGTTTAATGCTTCATTTTAAGGGTGTCCTGAATCTATTTTAAAAGAAAATAAGCAAGCACATTGGTGTTGAGTTTTGTGTACCAATACGGACAATTTAGTACCGTTGTTTCCCTTTTTCGAATTAAAAATGGTCAGTGACCCCGGGGGGGTACTCACTTATTCGAGACATATGGGTATGTGACACCCATCGGATAGGGTTTTTGTGCCGTTTTGGTCTGAAAACGGGTATACACTTTGCGCATTTTAGTCTGGATTCGTGGGAGCTACGGATTGTATGAACGTGGTTATCCTTTCAATTCCAAATGAGTAAGATAGAAAGAGAAATATGCGAATTCGGAACGGATTTGAATTTTTGCTTTCTAATCTAAGTAATGATACCATAATTTCTGCCTAAAGGCCAGGTCTGAAATCGGGTATGAATTTTAGAGGTCTAATCTGAAAACGGGTGTGGAAAATTACATTTTTGGTCTGATATCGGGTCAGGATTAAAAGAACCGCACGGAACACCCCTAGGAGAATTCCAAGGAGAAACCCCTCCTCCCCAACCACGTGACATGTGATTCTCCGTGGTGAAACTCCGTGAAACACGAGGTATTGAGATTTTTGCGATCAACTCTCAGGGAGCTTAAGAGGAGTTCTCTTTAACAGAATTCGTCCCAAGAACGCCCTGAAAGAACGCTACTCACGTAGTAATGGCGAAACGGTGAGCTACATTTGATTAGCAGCGAATTATATTAGTTATATCCACAGCTGACACTGTTATTTACAAATTATTTCCAGCCTGACAATTCGATCGCTTCTTTGTTTTGATGTGTCATCCAGTTGTTAAAGGTTGGAAAAAGAGTTGTAAAGTGTGGTTTGATTGTGAATTCTGTGAACTATTCTCTGTGAAAGCTGGATTTGAAATTGCTGGAGAATTTTAAAAAACCAAGCACAGTCACACATTAGTAGTCCAGGTAGCATGGAGCGCCAGGAGGCATCTAAAGAACAATTTGTCACGTTTGAGCCCCTTTTTCTGACCAAGGATTCTGTAACACGTGGTTAGTAAGCAAAATTCAGTTCAATCTATCCGCCAAGAGTAAAGAAGACACTTATCATTGTATTTGCTGGGCTAAAATCCTTCATAATTCAGCTGTTCAAGTCAGGTGTCATAATTGTTCTGATCATTGCATGTTCACTTGTTTGTTTGACTTCCCTATCACAATAGGCAGCTCTAAGTGCCAGCAGGGGGGGGAAGCAGTGGCCCGCGCCCATCTCTGTCCGGGCCTACGTGCCATGAGCATGCTGTGAAGTCACCTGCCTGTCTCTGCGCCCCTCCGTCCAGGTAAGGAATGGACACCATGTTTGTTCAACTGTCCACTGAGTTTAAGGGCTGTAATTAATGTGGATGATGCGGTGCATGATAACATTATTGGTGCACACACAATTTGGCTGGACTTTAATGATTATATATAGCTAGACTGTCTCCCGTGACACTGGTTCATTGATTCGTACATGCATGAGTCAGTAGAATGTTGTGTCGCAGTTTCTTTCGTTGAGCTGGCTTAGGGTTAGTCTTTGTTTTGCCTTGGTATCAAAAAATTCATTTAGCAGGCAAATTTTACCCCAGCTTATAGCCAGAGACAGTGGAAAAGCACAGATGAACAGCCTGAAATAAGCCAATTAATTATTATGTCCACTCACTCAGCGAAAAGAGACTCGATCTGAGCGTGGAGAAAGGATTAGGGTTCTTATTCTAATACTAATACTGTAGTTGAACACTGTTATTTACAAATTATTTCCAGCCTGACAATTCGATCGCTTCTTTGTTTTGATGTGTCATCCAGTTGTTAAAGGTTGGAAAAAGAGTTGTAAAGTGTGGTTTGATTGTGAATTCTGTGAACTATTCTCTGTGAAAGCTGGATTTGAAATTGCTGGAGAATTTTAAAAAACCAAGCACAGTCACACATTAGTAGTCCAGGTAGCATGGAGCGCCAGGAGGCATCTAAAGAACAATTTGTCACGTTTGAGCCCCTTTTTCTGACCAAGGATTCTGTAACACGTGGTTAGTAAGCAAAATTCAGTTCAATCTATCCGCCAAGAGTAAAGAAGACACTTATCATTGTATTTGCTGGGCTAAAATCCTTCATAATTCAGCTGTTCAAGTCAGGTGTCATAATTGTTCTGATCATTGCATGTTCACTTGTTTGTTTGACTTCCCTATCACAATAGGCAGCTCTAAGTGCCAGCAGGGGGGGGAAGCAGTGGCCCGCGCCCATCTCTGTCCGGGCCTACGTGCCATGAGCATGCTGTGAAGTCACCTGCCTGTCTCTGCGCCCCTCCGTCCAGGTAAGGAATGGACACCATGTTTGTTCAACTGTCCACTGAGTTTAAGGGCTGTAATTAATGTGGATGATGCGGTGCATGATAACATTATTGGTGCACACACAATTTGGCTGGACTTTAATGATTATATATAGCTAGACTGTCTCCCGTGACACTGGTTCATTGATTCGTACATGCATGAGTCAGTAGAATGTTGTGTCGCAGTTTCTTTCGTTGAGCTGGCTTAGGGTTAGTCTTTGTTTTGCCTTGGTATCAAAAAATTCATTTAGCAGGCAAATTTTACCCCAGCTTATAGCCAGAGACAGTGGAAAAGCACAGATGAACAGCCTGAAATAAGCCAATTAATTATTATGTCCACTCACTCAGCGAAAAGAGACTCGATCTGAGCGTGGAGAAAGGATTAGGGTTCTTATTCTAATACTAATACTGTAGTTGAACACTGTTATTTACAAATTATTTCCAGCCTGACAATTCGATCGCTTCTTTGTTTTGATGTGTCATCCAGTTGTTAAAGGTTGGAAAAAGAGTTGTAAAGTGTGGTTTGATTGTGAATTCTGTGAACTATTCTCTGTGAAAGCTGGATTTGAAATTGCTGGAGAATTTTAAAAAACCAAGCACAGTCACACATTAGTAGTCCAGGTAGCATGGAGCGCCAGGAGGCATCTAAAGAACAATTTGTCACGTTTGAGCCCCTTTTTCTGACCAAGGATTCTGTAACACGTGGTTAGTAAGCAAAATTCAGTTCAATCTATCCGCCAAGAGTAAAGAAGACACTTATCATTGTATTTGCTGGGCTAAAATCCTTCATAATTCAGCTGTTCAAGTCAGGTGTCATAATTGTTCTGATCATTGCATGTTCACTTGTTTGTTTGACTTCCCTATCACAATAGGCAGCTCTAAGTGCCAGCAGGGGGGGGAAGCAGTGGCCCGCGCCCATCTCTGTCCGGGCCTACGTGCCATGAGCATGCTGTGAAGTCACCTGCCTGTCTCTGCGCCCCTCCGTCCAGGTAAGGAATGGACACCATGTTTGTTCAACTGTCCACTGAGTTTAAGGGCTGTAATTAATGTGGATGATGCGGTGCATGATAACATTATTGGTGCACACACAATTTGGCTGGACTTTAATGATTATATATAGCTAGACTGTCTCCCGTGACACTGGTTCATTGATTCGTACATGCATGAGTCAGTAGAATGTTGTGTCGCAGTTTCTTTCGTTGAGCTGGCTTAGGGTTAGTCTTTGTTTTGCCTTGGTATCAAAAAATTCATTTAGCAGGCAAATTTTACCCCAGCTTATAGCCAGAGACAGTGGAAAAGCACAGATGAACAGCCTGAAATAAGCCAATTAATTATTATGTCCACTCACTCAGCGAAAAGAGACTCGATCTGAGCGTGGAGAAAGGATTAGGGTTCTTATTCTAATACTAATACTGTAGTTGAACACTGTTATTTACAAATTATTTCCAGCCTGACAATTCGATCGCTTCTTTGTTTTGATGTGTCATCCAGTTGTTAAAGGTTGGAAAAAGAGTTGTAAAGTGTGGTTTGATTGTGAATTCTGTGAACTATTCTCTGTGAAAGCTGGATTTGAAATTGCTGGAGAATTTTAAAAAACCAAGCACAGTCACACATTAGTAGTCCAGGTAGCATGGAGCGCCAGGAGGCATCTAAAGAACAATTTGTCACGTTTGAGCCCCTTTTTCTGACCAAGGATTCTGTAACACGTGGTTAGTAAGCAAAATTCAGTTCAATCTATCCGCCAAGAGTAAAGAAGACACTTATCATTGTATTTGCTGGGCTAAAATCCTTCATAATTCAGCTGTTCAAGTCAGGTGTCATAATTGTTCTGATCATTGCATGTTCACTTGTTTGTTTGACTTCCCTATCACAATAGGCAGCTCTAAGTGCCAGCAGGGGGGGGAAGCAGTGGCCCGCGCCCATCTCTGTCCGGGCCTACGTGCCATGAGCATGCTGTGAAGTCACCTGCCTGTCTCTGCGCCCCTCCGTCCAGGTAAGGAATGGACACCATGTTTGTTCAACTGTCCACTGAGTTTAAGGGCTGTAATTAATGTGGATGATGCGGTGCATGATAACATTATTGGTGCACACACAATTTGGCTGGACTTTAATGATTATATATAGCTAGACTGTCTCCCGTGACACTGGTTCATTGATTCGTACATGCATGAGTCAGTAGAATGTTGTGTCGCAGTTTCTTTCGTTGAGCTGGCTTAGGGTTAGTCTTTGTTTTGCCTTGGTATCAAAAAATTCATTTAGCAGGCAAATTTTACCCCAGCTTATAGCCAGAGACAGTGGAAAAGCACAGATGAACAGCCTGAAATAAGCCAATTAATTATTATGTCCACTCACTCAGCGAAAAGAGACTCGATCTGAGCGTGGAGAAAGGATTAGGGTTCTTATTCTAATACTAATACTGTAGTTGAACACTGTTATTTACAAATTATTTCCAGCCTGACAATTCGATCGCTTCTTTGTTTTGATGTGTCATCCAGTTGTTAAAGGTTGGAAAAAGAGTTGTAAAGTGTGGTTTGATTGTGAATTCTGTGAACTATTCTCTGTGAAAGCTGGATTTGAAATTGCTGGAGAATTTTAAAAAACCAAGCACAGTCACACATTAGTAGTCCAGGTAGCATGGAGCGCCAGGAGGCATCTAAAGAACAATTTGTCACGTTTGAGCCCCTTTTTCTGACCAAGGATTCTGTAACACGTGGTTAGTAAGCAAAATTCAGTTCAATCTATCCGCCAAGAGTAAAGAAGACACTTATCATTGTATTTGCTGGGCTAAAATCCTTCATAATTCAGCTGTTCAAGTCAGGTGTCATAATTGTTCTGATCATTGCATGTTCACTTGTTTGTTTGACTTCCCTATCACAATAGGCAGCTCTAAGTGCCAGCAGGGGGGGGAAGCAGTGGCCCGCGCCCATCTCTGTCCGGGCCTACGTGCCATGAGCATGCTGTGAAGTCACCTGCCTGTCTCTGCGCCCCTCCGTCCAGGTAAGGAATGGACACCATGTTTGTTCAACTGTCCACTGAGTTTAAGGGCTGTAATTAATGTGGATGATGCGGTGCATGATAACATTATTGGTGCACACACAATTTGGCTGGACTTTAATGATTATATATAGCTAGACTGTCTCCCGTGACACTGGTTCATTGATTCGTACATGCATGAGTCAGTAGAATGTTGTGTCGCAGTTTCTTTCGTTGAGCTGGCTTAGGGTTAGTCTTTGTTTTGCCTTGGTATCAAAAAATTCATTTAGCAGGCAAATTTTACCCCAGCTTATAGCCAGAGACAGTGGAAAAGCACAGATGAACAGCCTGAAATAAGCCAATTAATTATTATGTCCACTCACTCAGCGAAAAGAGACTCGATCTGAGCGTGGAGAAAGGATTAGGGTTCTTATTCTAATACTAATACTGTAGTTGAACACTGTTATTTACAAATTATTTCCAGCCTGACAATTCGATCGCTTCTTTGTTTTGATGTGTCATCCAGTTGTTAAAGGTTGGAAAAAGAGTTGTAAAGTGTGGTTTGATTGTGAATTCTGTGAACTATTCTCTGTGAAAGCTGGATTTGAAATTGCTGGAGAATTTTAAAAAACCAAGCACAGTCACACATTAGTAGTCCAGGTAGCATGGAGCGCCAGGAGGCATCTAAAGAACAATTTGTCACGTTTGAGCCCCTTTTTCTGACCAAGGATTCTGTAACACGTGGTTAGTAAGCAAAATTCAGTTCAATCTATCCGCCAAGAGTAAAGAAGACACTTATCATTGTATTTGCTGGGCTAAAATCCTTCATAATTCAGCTGTTCAAGTCAGGTGTCATAATTGTTCTGATCATTGCATGTTGACTTGTTTGTTTGACTTCCCTATCACAATAGGCAGCTCTAAGTGCCAGCAGGGGGGGGAAGCAGTGGCCCGCGCCCATCTCTGTCCGGGCCTACGTGCCATGAGCATGCTGTGAAGTCACCTGCCTGTCTCTGCGCCCCTCCGTCCAGGTAAGGAATGGACACCATGTTTGTTCAACTGTCCACTGAGTTTAAGGGCTGTAATTAATGTGGATGATGCGGTGCATGATAACATTATTGGTGCACACACAATTTGGCTGGACTTTAATGATTATATATAGCTAGACTGTCTCCCGTGACACTGGTTCATTGATTCGTACATGCATGAGTCAGTAGAATGTTGTGTCGCAGTTTCTTTCGTTGAGCTGGCTTAGGGTTAGTCTTTGTTTTGCCTTGGTATCAAAAAATTCATTTAGCAGGCAAATTTTACCCCAGCTTATAGCCAGAGACAGTGGAAAAGCACAGATGAACAGCCTGAAATAAGCCAATTAATTATTATGTCCACTCACTCAGCGAAAAGAGACTCGATCTGAGCGTGGAGAAAGGATTAGGGTTCTTATTCTAATACTAATACTGTAGTTGAACACTGTTATTTACAAATTATTTCCAGCCTGACAATTCGATCGCTTCTTTGTTTTGATGTGTCATCCAGTTGTTAAAGGTTGGAAAAAGAGTTGTAAAGTGTGGTTTGATTGTGAATTCTGTGAACTATTCTCTGTGAAAGCTGGATTTGAAATTGCTGGAGAATTTTAAAAAACCAAGCACAGTCACACATTAGTAGTCCAGGTAGCATGGAGCGCCAGGAGGCATCTAAAGAACAATTTGTCACGTTTGAGCCCCTTTTTCTGACCAAGGATTCTGTAACACGTGGTTAGTAAGCAAAATTCAGTTCAATCTATCCGCCAAGAGTAAAGAAGACACTTATCATTGTATTTGCTGGGCTAAAATCCTTCATAATTCAGCTGTTCAAGTCAGGTGTCATAATTGTTCTGATCATTGCATGTTGACTTGTTTGTTTGACTTCCCTATCACAATAGGCAGCTCTAAGTGCCAGCAGGGGGGGGAAGCAGTGGCCCGCGCCCATCTCTGTCCGGGCCTACGTGCCATGAGCATGCTGTGAAGTCACCTGCCTGTCTCTGCGCCCCTCCGTCCAGGTAAGGAATGGACACCATGTTTGTTCAACTGTCCACTGAGTTTAAGGGCTGTAATTAATGTGGATGATGCGGTGCATGATAACATTATTGGTGCACACACAATTTGGCTGGACTTTAATGATTATATATAGCTAGACTGTCTCCCGTGACACTGGTTCATTGATTCGTACATGCATGAGTCAGTAGAATGTTGTGTCGCAGTTTCTTTCGTTGAGCTGGCTTAGGGTTAGTCTTTGTTTTGCCTTGGTATCAAAAAATTCATTTAGCAGGCAAATTTTACCCCAGCTTATAGCCAGAGACAGTGGAAAAGCACAGATGAACAGCCTGAAATAAGCCAATTAATTATTATGTCCACTCACTCAGCGAAAAGAGACTCGATCTGAGCGTGGAGAAAGGATTAGGGTTCTTATTCTAATACTAATACTGTAGTTGAACACTGTTATTTACAAATTATTTCCAGCCTGACAATTCGATCGCTTCTTTGTTTTGATGTGTCATCCAGTTGTTAAAGGTTGGAAAAAGAGTTGTAAAGTGTGGTTTGATTGTGAATTCTGTGAACTATTCTCTGTGAAAGCTGGATTTGAAATTGCTGGAGAATTTTAAAAAACCAAGCACAGTCACACATTAGTAGTCCAGGTAGCATGGAGCGCCAGGAGGCATCTAAAGAACAATTTGTCACGTTTGAGCCCCTTTTTCTGACCAAGGATTCTGTAACACGTGGTTAGTAAGCAAAATTCAGTTCAATCTATCCGCCAAGAGTAAAGAAGACACTTATCATTGTATTTGCTGGGCTAAAATCCTTCATAATTCAGCTGTTCAAGTCAGGTGTCATAATTGTTCTGATCATTGCATGTTCACTTGTTTGTTTGACTTCCCTATCACAATAGGCAGCTCTAAGTGCCAGCAGGGGGGGGAAGCAGTGGCCCGCGCCCATCTCTGTCCGGGCCTACGTGCCATGAGCATGCTGTGAAGTCACCTGCCTGTCTCTGCGCCCCTCCGTCCAGGTAAGGAATGGACACCATGTTTGTTCAACTGTCCACTGAGTTTAAGGGCTGTAATTAATGTGGATGATGCGGTGCATGATAACATTATTGGTGCACACACAATTTGGCTGGACTTTAATGATTATATATAGCTAGACTGTCTCCCGTGACACTGGTTCATTGATTCGTACATGCATGAGTCAGTAGAATGTTGTGTCGCAGTTTCTTTCGTTGAGCTGGCTTAGGGTTAGTCTTTGTTTTGCCTTGGTATCAAAAAATTCATTTAGCAGGCAAATTTTACCCCAGCTTATAGCCAGAGACAGTGGAAAAGCACAGATGAACAGCCTGAAATAAGCCAATTAATTATTATGTCCACTCACTCAGCGAAAAGAGACTCGATCTGAGCGTGGAGAAAGGATTAGGGTTCTTATTCTAATACTAATACTGTAGTTGAACACTGTTATTTACAAATTATTTCCAGCCTGACAATTCGATCGCTTCTTTGTTTTGATGTGTCATCCAGTTGTTAAAGGTTGGAAAAAGAGTTGTAAAGTGTGGTTTGATTGTGAATTCTGTGAACTATTCTCTGTGAAAGCTGGATTTGAAATTGCTGGAGAATTTTAAAAAACCAAGCACAGTCACACATTAGTAGTCCAGGTAGCATGGAGCGCCAGGAGGCATCTAAAGAACAATTTGTCACGTTTGAGCCCCTTTTTCTGACCAAGGATTCTGTAACACGTGGTTAGTAAGCAAAATTCAGTTCAATCTATCCGCCAAGAGTAAAGAAGACACTTATCATTGTATTTGCTGGGCTAAAATCCTTCATAATTCAGCTGTTCAAGTCAGGTGTCATAATTGTTCTGATCATTGCATGTTGACTTGTTTGTTTGACTTCCCTATCACAATAGGCAGCTCTAAGTGCCAGCAGGGGGGGGAAGCAGTGGCCCGCGCCCATCTCTGTCCGGGCCTACGTGCCATGAGCATGCTGTGAAGTCACCTGCCTGTCTCTGCGCCCCTCCGTCCAGGTAAGGAATGGACACCATGTTTGTTCAACTGTCCACTGAGTTTAAGGGCTGTAATTAATGTGGATGATGCGGTGCATGATAACATTATTGGTGCACACACAATTTGGCTGGACTTTAATGATTATATATAGCTAGACTGTCTCCCGTGACACTGGTTCATTGATTCGTACATGCATGAGTCAGTAGAATGTTGTGTCGCAGTTTCTTTCGTTGAGCTGGCTTAGGGTTAGTCTTTGTTTTGCCTTGGTATCAAAAAATTCATTTAGCAGGCAAATTTTACCCCAGCTTATAGCCAGATACAGTGGAAAAGCACAGATGAACAGCCTGAAATAAGCCAATTAATTATTATGTCCACTCACTCAGCGAAAAGAGACTCGATCTGAGCGTGGAGAAAGGATTAGGGTTCTTATTCTAATACTAATACTGTAGTTGAACACTGTTATTTACAAATTATTTCCAGCCTGACAATTCGATCGCTTCTTTGTTTTGATGTGTCATCCAGTTGTTAAAGGTTGGAAAAAGAGTTGTAAAGTGTGGTTTGATTGTGAATTCTGTGAACTATTCTCTGTGAAAGCTGGATTTGAAATTGCTGGAGAATTTTAAAAAACCAAGCACAGTCACACATTAGTAGTCCAGGTAGCATGGAGCGCCAGGAGGCATCTAAAGAACAATTTGTCACGTTTGAGCCCCTTTTTCTGACCAAGGATTCTGTAACACGTGGTTAGTAAGCAAAATTCAGTTCAATCTATCCGCCAAGAGTAAAGAAGACACTTATCATTGTATTTGCTGGGCTAAAATCCTTCATAATTCAGCTGTTCAAGTCAGGTGTCATAATTGTTCTGATCATTGCATGTTGACTTGTTTGTTTGACTTCCCTATCACAATAGGCAGCTCTAAGTGCCAGCAGGGGGGGGAAGCAGTGGCCCGCGCCCATCTCTGTCCGGGCCTACGTGCCATGAGCATGCTGTGAAGTCACCTGCCTGTCTCTGCGCCCCTCCGTCCAGGTAAGGAATGGACACCATGTTTGTTCAACTGTCCACTGAGTTTAAGGGCTGTAATTAATGTGGATGATGCGGTGCATGATAACATTATTGGTGCACACACAATTTGGCTGGACTTTAATGATTATATATAGCTAGACTGTCTCCCGTGACACTGGTTCATTGATTCGTACATGCATGAGTCAGTAGAATGTTGTGTCGCAGTTTCTTTCGTTGAGCTGGCTTAGGGTTAGTCTTTGTTTTGCCTTGGTATCAAAAAATTCATTTAGCAGGCAAATTTTACCCCAGCTTATAGCCAGAGACAGTGGAAAAGCACAGATGAACAGCCTGAAATAAGCCAATTAATTATTATGTCCACTCACTCAGCGAAAAGAGACTCGATCTGAGCGTGGAGAAAGGATTAGGGTTCTTATTCTAATACTAATACTGTAGTTGAACACTGTTATTTACAAATTATTTCCAGCCTGACAATTCGATCGCTTCTTTGTTTTGATGTGTCATCCAGTTGTTAAAGGTTGGAAAAAGAGTTGTAAAGTGTGGTTTGATTGTGAATTCTGTGAACTATTCTCTGTGAAAGCTGGATTTGAAATTGCTGGAGAATTTTAAAAAACCAAGCACAGTCACACATTAGTAGTCCAGGTAGCATGGAGCGCCAGGAGGCATCTAAAGAACAATTTGTCACGTTTGAGCCCCTTTTTCTGACCAAGGATTCTGTAACACGTGGTTAGTAAGCAAAATTCAGTTCAATCTATCCGCCAAGAGTAAAGAAGACACTTATCATTGTATTTGCTGGGCTAAAATCCTTCATAATTCAGCTGTTCAAGTCAGGTGTCATAATTGTTCTGATCATTGCATGTTGACTTGTTTGTTTGACTTCCCTATCACAATAGGCAGCTCTAAGTGCCAGCAGGGGGGGGAAGCAGTGGCCCGCGCCCATCTCTGTCCGGGCCTACGTGCCATGAGCATGCTGTGAAGTCACCTGCCTGTCTCTGCGCCCCTCCGTCCAGGTAAGGAATGGACACCATGTTTGTTCAACTGTCCACTGAGTTTAAGGGCTGTAATTAATGTGGATGATGCGGTGCATGATAACATTATTGGTGCACACACAATTTGGCTGGACTTTAATGATTATATATAGCTAGACTGTCTCCCGTGACACTGGTTCATTGATTCGTACATGCATGAGTCAGTAGAATGTTGTGTCGCAGTTTCTTTCGTTGAGCTGGCTTAGGGTTAGTCTTTGTTTTGCCTTGGTATCAAAAAATTCATTTAGCAGGCAAATTTTACCCCAGCTTATAGCCAGAGACAGTGGAAAAGCACAGATGAACAGCCTGAAATAAGCCAATTAATTATTATGTCCACTCACTCAGCGAAAAGAGACTCGATCTGAGCGTGGAGAAAGGATTAGGGTTCTTATTCTAATACTAATACTGTAGTTGAACACTGTTATTTACAAATTATTTCCAGCCTGACAATTCGATCGCTTCTTTGTTTTGATGTGTCATCCAGTTGTTAAAGGTTGGAAAAAGAGTTGTAAAGTGTGGTTTGATTGTGAATTCTGTGAACTATTCTCTGTGAAAGCTGGATTTGAAATTGCTGGAGAATTTTAAAAAACCAAGCACAGTCACACATTAGTAGTCCAGGTAGCATGGAGCGCCAGGAGGCATCTAAAGAACAATTTGTCACGTTTGAGCCCCTTTTTCTGACCAAGGATTCTGTAACACGTGGTTAGTAAGCAAAATTCAGTTCAATCTATCCGCCAAGAGTAAAGAAGACACTTATCATTGTATTTGCTGGGCTAAAATCCTTCATAATTCAGCTGTTCAAGTCAGGTGTCATAATTGTTCTGATCATTGCATGTTCACTTGTTTGTTTGACTTCCCTATCACAATAGGCAGCTCTAAGTGCCAGCAGGGGGGGGAAGCAGTGGCCCGCGCCCATCTCTGTCCGGGCCTACGTGCCATGAGCATGCTGTGAAGTCACCTGCCTGTCTCTGCGCCCCTCCGTCCAGGTAAGGAATGGACACCATGATTGTTCAAGGGACTCAGTCCATTGAGTTTAAGGGCTGCTGTTGTGGATGATGCGGTGCATTCTAACATTGGTGACACAATTTGGCTGGACTTTAATAATTATATAGCTAGACTGTCTTCCGTGACACTGGTTCATTGATTCGTACATGCATGAGTCTGTATAATGTTATGTCGCAGTTTCTTTTTTTGAGCTGAGTTAGTTTTTGTGTTCCTTTGGTATCAAAAAATTCATTTAGCAGGCAGATTTGACCCCTATAGCCAGAAACAGTGGAAAAACACAGATTAAGAGCCTGAAATTTGCCAATTAGTTTTCTTACCTTTACTTGTTAAGCCGTTATGATTCATATTAGGTTTACAAACCTTAAATGAAGTAGGATTTTTATAGGCAGTCACTTGAGGAATCGGCTGTGATTATTTGTATGCTTGTGATTTCGAGGTCTTTCTTTCTGTTGCGTCCTAATGTCGCGCGGTAAAACATTTGCTAATTACTAACAGGGTTATGGCAAATGTACATAAGCGATTATGGGAATATTCATTTAAAGACCTTTTATTCTGAGCTATCTTAATCAAGTCGGTCTCAGTTCAGAGTAATCAAAATAATGATCGAAAGACGTTCAACAAACGGTTGTCTTCAGTATAGGACAAACAGAAATTCCCCTTTAGCCTTCAAATATTTGCTGGCGGGTAGAAAGAAATCCTCTGTATCCTTTCCCATTCAAGTAGCAGATAATGTACGGTTGTAAATTAGTTGGTCGTTTCCCCATGCGTCCTGTTTAATATTCAGTTGATGTTGATAGTGTTTCGACGGTATAATTTTCCCTAATCAGCCTAATTGAAAGTAGACGTATGAGGTAAACTTTGAGTTAAAATATTTGTATTTAATCCCTCTAAAATTAAACCAATAAACGACTCAACATTTTAATATAACCGAGACTAACATTTCGCAGCAGTTTCGTTTGATAAAACTTGTTAAGAATGAATTTACTATAATCATTTGCCTATATTGGGTCTCTTCTTTTGAGTAATCCACAAGATCGCTAAGGTTGATTTCCATGACGCGTTTCTGGCTACGCACGTTGACGCACGTAAATAAAACAGAGGCAAAGGTGCCGAGCGTAAAGGAGAAGTTTAGCGTGGTTCAACTTTTACGCCTACGAGCGACCTTTCACACATTGCCTCTGTGTTGTTTGCGAACGTAAATTTTACGCACGTGCACACGCCAAAATTAGGCGACACTAGAAATCAACCCTTACGGGTCCCTGATTACCATTCACATAAATACAGTAATAGACTATTATTAAGACATATTACCCAGCTTTTATTGAAGAAAATATCACGTTTTTCTTGTCTCGGCGACGTTATTGTTGTCAATACTACAGAAAGGAAGCCTTGAGAACTTAATGGTAAGTGTAAAATCTCATTTCTGTTAATTACGAAAACGTTACACTTAATTTCTGCTACGCTCGAGACACATACTTATGCATTGTTTTTTCTATTTTTTTCCAATAGTTCCTGAAGCATTTTTTATCTGTGTAATGTAAAGGAAAGCATTCACCAAACGAGTCATCACGAACCTGTCAAAACAAAGGGTTTACCTCGGTGTAAGAACAGATTAAGTGGCATAGACCCAGTTCACTCAGTCTAGTCCTTGTTTAAAGTGTAGACTGTATAATAAAAAGGGAAGTTGTATTACTTGTAAGTTTACACACAAAAATTAAAGCAACAGCTAAAGCGAGACTTGACTTTACTATGGTGAAATAACTATAACTTTTTTTACTTTGTTTTTCACGTTTTCTTGTTTAATGCTTTTAAAATTACATGATTCACATGCAACAAAGAATTGAAATGCGTCACAGACTGAAGCATTTTCCAAAGCAACAGCTAAAGCGAGAGTTTTTCAATTAGATACTGGCAATGACTTATGGAGATATAACGATGACGTTTTTTGAACTAGAGTGGAGCATTTTCCTATTTAATGACTTTACTATTTAATTAATAGTTATACCATTTCAGGAACATGTCCTTTCGGTATTTCGCCATGACAAGCTCCTCAATCTCCTGAGGTATCAACGGCCCGAAAGTCCCTCTGTCTGACAACATATATCTGTTCGGTACTGTTCATATAGATTTCACCAATCGGTGCTGCACCCATTTTTTTTTTTGAAAAATATAGCCTTAGAGTCCTGCAATCGAGTCATCTCGATATTTTCTTCATCTCAGTGTAAGAACATATGTAATTTGGGAAAAATATAAAAGGATTGTTGCACTAAACTATTCACTTGAATGTTAGCTTTAAATTCAATATGTCATAGTAGAAAAATGATTGTACATAAATAGAAGTTATTCTTTCGAAAAAATGAGGTTATGTTGTTTACAAATACGGAATAATTGTCATGAAAATTAGACATGTATATTAGAAAAAGAAAAAGAAATTGTAGGAATAAAAAACGCTAAAAAATCTGCATATTTTTCTTTACCATTTCCTTTAATAGTTATATCATTTCAGGACAGTGTCTTTTGGTATTTAGCAATGACGAGCTCCTTTATTTCCTGTAGTACCAGAGGCCCAAAAAAGGTCCTTTTTATCATGACAGTGGTCAACATTTCTTTAGTACCGTCTATATAAATTTCCCCAATAGGTGCAGCTCCAATCTTTATTTCTATGATTGATGCACTTGATTCTTTTAAGGGAGTCATCTTGAACCTGTCAGAAACAAAAATAATTGTACATAAATAGAAGTTATACTTAACAAAAATGAGGTTGTGTTGTTTACAAATACGGAATAATTGTTATAAAAATTAGACATGTATATTACAAAAAGAAAAAGAAATTGTAGGAATAAAAAACGCTCAAAAATCTGTATATTTTTCATGTGAACGTAACTGTCTCGTTAATCTAGTATCATTTCCTAGGGAATTAATTTCTCAACAACTGGTTTCTAGCTGCTGTTTAAACCATTAAATGTCACTTACAATTACTTTGCCTCGGACTGTTGAGCGCATTAGCCTTATCTCTCTATAAACCGCCTGCTTGAATAGGTCTTCTTGTCCATGGCATCACACATCACAAAACTCTGTGCTCGGCCTGAACAGTTATTTTCACGTCCCTGTGTCTTCTCCATAGTTCTTCGTTTCCGCATTTGAAAACAGCTCTGAGTCCTTTCTTCATCACAATGGTGGCCTTTGGTCGTCCCGGCGATCGTTGGACCTCAATTATTTCTACGAAAAATAGTCATTGTTGTCAATACCACAGAAGGGAAGCCTTGAGAGCTTATTGGTAAGTGTAAAATCTCATTTCTGTTAATTACGAAAACGTTTCACGTAATTTCTGTTACGCACGAGACACATACTTATGCATTGTTTTTTGTCTTTTTTCCAATAGTTCCTGAAGCATTTTTTATCTGTGTAATATAAAGGGAAGCATTCACCAAGAACCTGTCAAAACAAAGGGTTTACCTCGGTGTAAGAACAGATTAAGTGGCATAGACCCAGTTCACTCAGTCTAGTCCTTGTTTAAACTGTAAACTGTGTAATAGAAAGGGAAGCTGTATTACTTGTAAATTTACACACAAAAAACAAAGCAACAGCTAAAGCGAGAGTTTTTCAATTAGATACTGGCAAAGACTTACGGAGATATAACTATAACGTTTTTTTGAACTAGAGTGAAGCATTTTCCTATTTAATGACTTTACCATTTAATTTAATAGTTATACCATTTCAGGAACAAGTCCTCTCGGTATTTCGCTAGGACAAGTTCTTTGATCTCTTGGGGGATTAAGGGCCCGAAAAAGTCCCTCTGTCTCACAACGTACACCTTTTCACTACCGTTCATATACATTTCCCCGATAGGTGCTGCACCCATTTTTTTTTTTTTTTGAAAAATATAGCCTTAGAGTCCTGCGATCGAGTCATCTCGATATTTTCTTCATCTCAGTGTAAGAACATACGTAATTTGCGAAACATATAAAAGGATTGTTGCACTAAATTATTCACTTGAATGTTAGCTTTAAATTCAATATGTCATAGTAGAAAAAAGATTGTACATAAATAGAAGTTATACTTTCGAGAAAATGCGGCTATGTTGTTTACAAATACGGAATAATTGTTATGAAAGTTAGACATGTATAATATTAGAAAAAGAACAAGAAATCGTAGGAATAAAAAACGCTCAAAAATCTGTATATTTTTCAAGTGAACGTAATTGTCTCGTTGATCTAGTATCATTTCCTAGGGAATTAATTTCTCAACAACTGGTTTCTAGCTGCTGTTTAAACCATTAAATGTCACTTACAATTACTTTGCCTCGGACTGTTGAGCGCATTGGCCTTATCTCTCTATAAACCGCCTGCTTGAATACGTCTTCTTGCTCGGCCTGAACAGTTATTTCCACGTCCCTGTGTCTTCTCCATAGTTCTCCTTTTTCGCATTTGAAAACAGCTCTGTGATTTGTTACACTCAGAGTCCTTTCTTCATCACAATGGTGGCCTTTGGTCGTCCCGGCGATCGTTGGACCTCAATTATTTCTACGAAAAATAGTCATTGTTGTCAATACCACAGAAGGGAAGCCTTGAGAGCTTATTGGTAAGTGTAAAATCTCATTTCTGTTAATTACGAAAACGTTTCACGTAATTTCTGTTACGCACGAGACACATACTTATGCATTGTTTTTTCTCTTTTTTCCAATAGGTCCTGCACCCATTTTTTTCTGTATAATATAAAGATAAGCATCCACCAAACGAGACATCACGAACTTATCAAAACAAAGGGTTACCTCGGTGTAAGAACGAGTGGCAGAGACCCAGTTCAGTCAGCCTACGGTATTCCTTGTTTAATTTTAGACAGAACATAGGATTTGTCAGTATTGCCATGAAGCTCAGCTAGGGTGTTAGGATCAACTCTAGACCTCATTAATAAACAGTTCCTTAACATTTGCTTAAATCCACCTTCAGTCAAGTTGGTCCTTTTAATCATGACGGTCGTCAACATTTCTTTAGTACCGTCTATGTAAATTTCCCCAATAGGTGCCCCTCCAATTTTAATTTCTATTATAAAGCACTTGATTCCTTCAAGGGGGTCACCATGAACCTGTCAAAACAAAGGGTTTACCCCAGTGTAAGAACGTATGCAATTTGCAACGAGTATAAAAGGATTGTCGCACGATAATTAACCCCTTGAATGTTAGCTTTAAATTCAATATGTCATAGTAGAAAAAATAATTGTACATAAATAGAAGTTATACTTAACAAAAATGAGGTTGTGTTGTTTACAAATACGGAATAATTGTTATAAAAATTAGACATGTATATTACAAAAAGAAAAAGAAATTGTAGGAATAAAAAACGCTCAAAAATCTGTATATTTTTCAAGTGAACGTAACTGTCTCGTTAATCTAGTATCATTTCCTAGGGAATTAATTTCTCAATAACTGGTTTCTAGCTGCTGTTTAATCATTAAATGTCACTTACAATTACTTTGCCTCGGACTTTTGAGCGCATTGGCCTTATCTCTCTATAAACCGCTCTCTTGAATAGGTCTTCTTGTTCGGCCTGAACAGTTATTTTCACGTCCCTGTGTCTTTTCCATAGTTCTTCTTTTTCTCATTTGAAAACAGCTCTGTGATTTTTTACACTCAGAGTCCTTTCGTCATCACAATGGTGGCCTTTCATCGTCCCGGCGATCGTTGGACCATTATTATCTGTACGAAAAATAAGATTACAAATATATACTCTTACAAGGGAAAAAAAATCACTGAAAGAAATGCAAAAATGTATGTCGTCGCCAAGATGAGTCTTGTCACCTGTGGAATTTTAAGGACCCGTTTTATGCAACTTTAAAACATTTTGTACATAGAAAAGAATGTAAAATTATCTGTTGTTTACAAACACAGAGTAATGTTTATGGGAATTAAAAGTGTATATTGCAAAACGAAGAATAAAAACTTGTTTAAGATAAGTTGCTGTATTTCATTTGTTTTACCAGCGATTACTGCCTCCTTAATCAATAATGGGATACATGAAACATGCGCAACAGGCCATTACCAGCTCTTTATGTGACTCACAGTCCTTTTGTTATCGTTATACTAGTCTTTGTTTTCCCGACCGGCTTCGCTTCATCATTTCCAAGTTTATGTCCCTTGTTCAGCCTTTTAGAAATTGTACTGGAGACCTCTGAAGATAGCTTTTATTACTCGCGTCGTGCTTATGTTTGACGATAATAATTATTTTCAATCTAACAGTCCGTCACTCGCAAAACTTCGCGAGGAGAATAAAGATAAAACTCTAAAGAAGTAGGGTAAGTAATTAAAGTAAGAAACGCAAGGTGTCCTAATACTAACGCGTTAATTTTCCATGCTTAAAACTATCTAATTTTTTATTCTTTTTAAGTATTTTCTGTTAAAATATGAACGTTAAAACTCAACCAAACGAGAATTAAACCGTGGTGTAAAATGACTGTCTTTTTGAAAGGTTTAGCGGGGAAAACGACCGAAAAATATACAACCATTTTTTGAATTGTTATGTGGTGCTTTTTCATCCTCGGTGACCCAGGGGCAGCTACTCAGAACGTGATAAACGCACTTGCGAAATATTTGCGAAGTTTACAAGTTGACCGCAAATTGAAAAAGATAACAAAGAAATTGAGATGCAGAATATTTTCCGAAACGATGTGTAAGTATAAATTATTCAAAGAGAGGTTCGTAAAGAGAAGTAAGAATTTTGAGGAAAAGCTTTCCGGAAAAAAATGATTCTTCCTGCGAAAAGAGATAACAAAAGAAAATAATTAATTGAAATCAAACGCTTATATCCTACTTGAAATAGATAGCATTTAAAATGACTCTATTTGCTGCATACCTGTCGAAATGCTGGGTTTTTCCTTCTAGCTCTTGCATTCTCCAACGCGATGAAGATTGTTTTTTACAATTTGAGCTACAGTCGACTATGTATGACGGACAAATCCAAACTTTAAAACTGGAAATCGAAGTGTCCTTTGACTGTCATATAAAAAGTTTGTTTTCTTTTAACTGACTGAAAATAAGCGGTAAAGACTAAGGTAATAGGGAGATTAGGAGTCACATTCACGGCGCACCGCAAGCGGTAGACTCAGGTTGAGGGGAATTCTCAAAATAGGAAAGAAGCAAATAAAAAAAGGATAAAGCAGTTCTGAATGAAAATAACCGCAAACTGCTT
This sequence comes from Porites lutea, assembly GCF_958299795.1. Classification (NCBI taxonomy): domain Eukaryota; kingdom Metazoa; phylum Cnidaria; class Anthozoa; order Scleractinia; family Poritidae; genus Porites; species Porites lutea. The sequence continues at coordinate 51,670,140 of NC_133203.1, forward strand.
ATTGTATAGGAAAAGAACAGTCAAAGTCAAGTAAGGGGAAAACTTGGTCATGTGGCGAAAATTCATGATTGCCGTCTACCCTAAACGTGACTCTTAATCTCTCTAATTTGTCCGTCTTAGAGAGGTGTCCGTTAAGAGAAAGTTAGCTGCATGTACTAAATGTGCCCGCTTACTCCGTGTAGGCATGCCTTCTTTGTCGCTGTTTTCTCTTCTCTAGATCGTATCGCGCTTTTCTGCATATAAGAGGATTTACAAACGGAGCCTCCTCGCCAAACGCCCCGCGTCTTTCTCTGATTGCTGTTTGAAAAGCTGCATTTAACTCCTCATTGTAAAAGTAGCGAGGAGTTGGAAAAGCGTAGCCTGTTGCGAGTGCACGAGATGCTATCTCGAACCTTCCCAGAGACGGCTGAATATTTGAAGGAGGGTTTTGGCTGTCGAAAACCGATCGAATATCTATTAATAATCGGTCATACAAGTCGACACCGTAGCAGTCAGCGAGAATATGTGCGTTATCGATGGGAATTGGACCTCTTATTTCACGGAGTTGCGTTTCTAAAAAATCACGCCCCTCTCGCCAATACCTCTGGTCTACATCGCAGTCACTTCGTCGCGGCTCGCGCGGTGCTTCTTGCGTGTCGTATCCTAAAAGCCGACTTCTTTTCTCTACTAAGGTTGTCGGAGCACCATGAAAAATACGAAGTTCCTCGGGATATTGATTGCCCACGACCTTCTTCATAGATTCGTCTCGGCATGGTTCATCTTGAACAAAAAAACCGTGAAGTTGAGTTATTTTTAAACTCGGTAGCCCGTCCCCGTCCCCTAAACTTTCATCAGGAGGATATTGCAGACATAATCGCAGATAAGCAGATTCGTAACGGCTATCTTGCGCTGTGCGGACATTCGAAGGGAGAAGGTAATCGTCGTTGATGATTTTGTTGTCCAAAAACGAGGCGACTTCGGGAATTACGCGCAAGGCATGCCTCCAGGTTAGATCGACTTGTTTTAAAACTGGAAAGCGGTAAACAGCCCATGAGAGTGTCAGTAGTTCTCTGAGGTAGTTGTAGCTTAGGTGGATTCCGCGATTGTTAGCAAGATCAAAAGCCACACTCAGACAATGCATGTTTCGTGAGCGTCCTAAAACATCGATTTGTTTCGCAATTTGTAGATTTTGTAAGAAGACATGATAGGTCTCCAGATCGCTTAGATGCATTATCATCGAAGAAATATTTTCAATCATAGCGGCTTCCGTGGAATCTGAAATTGAAGGCCTAACTGATAATGAATTCTCGCATCGAGCGGACTCTATGAAAGTACGAAATTTTAGATTAGAAACATATAATGCGAAATCTGCGCTTGTCCGACATCCTGTAGCGAACCGAATGGATTTTGGTAGAGTTTCTTCGTCTGCGGCGTGGGTACCTGCCCCTTCACTCCCACGGTCCTGTGTAGGTGTAGCTTCCTCATCGCTGTCGTCATCGTCTTCCGCTGGAGATTCCATTTCCTGGAAAGGTGGCAGAGAGAAACAACTTTAAGACATATGACGATGATAAGGACTTTCCTATATTAAACAATTATTCGATTATTTAATTAGGATATCAGAAAAACCGAATGAAATGATTGTTTTATTATACATTGTTTTGAAGAGAATAATGACAAACACACCATCGCAAGGAACCTGAATTGAATATTATTTTTATTGGAAATCGTGTATTGCGGGCTCCGCAACCTACAGATTAGTTAGTTGTCTGCGCTGATTTCCAAAATTAGCTGTAGAGGAAAGATAGTGAGTACAATGTAAGATAAAATGGGTGTTTTATCTGTGTGTTGTGAAACAATACGTTTTGTGATGAAAGTTGAGGCTGGCGCCGCTGAAAAAGGTTCTACAGTTATCATGAATATGACAGAAAAGAAATTTTAAAGGGCCTAATCCTGGCACCTAACTGTAAACGGGAACCTTTAGGCTGTTTCCACGGGAAAGTTGTAACGAATTTATGATGCGTCTTTTTACCTGAGACATTTCCCCACCAGCATCTGTTGAACCACTGGCCTGTGTAATGGTACTGCTTTGCGAGGCTGCGACGTCAGATTCTTCCGCGGGGACAGTTGGAGTTTGGTGGGCAGGTGAACTTACGCGCAAATCGGCTCTTTCTTTTAACACTGGTAGTAAATAGGTGGCTTCGGTTTTCTGTGTTACGAGGCGAACTGCTCGATCGATCGAAACATTATCTAAACCTTTAAGGATCATTAAAACGGAGCCAAGGTACATTGCGACGACTTCAAATCCGTACGACAAATAAAGACCTAGAGCCGATTTATTCTTAAAACAGCCTGCTAATTGAAGCCATACGTTCACGGTAGATTGGCGTCGCGCGTTTAAATTTAGATTATGCAGCGCTTCTAAACCTGTTGCGATGCAGATGTCTCCTAGACATTTTCCTTTCTTATCGACGCTTCGAATACAATAACTTAATTCCCAAATAGTTTTACGGGTTGTCTGCATGATGTCCCTGTGAATTTGTAATAAGGGTAGAGGTTCCATTAAAGAAGGGTCATAGGTGTTCTTCTTGAACATGGCGATAGCACAGGGAGTACCGTTAGATTTGTCGAACGCAACCACCGTCAACCGGTCCCCCTCTCCAAGAAATGATTTCGAAACTTCGTTCTTATACGTGTTGATGTTAAGTTGATTTTTCGAAGCTTCGCCCGGATCTAGCATTGATTGCAAAGTATTTAGTTCGCACGATTCCGAAAGTGACTGCCCATCTGGATAAATCTGCGTGAGAAAAAAAAAATGAAAAGGTAAATTCAGACGAACTCCATTTATCGGAGGCCTGACTGAATAACACGGAAAACTGAAATAAACGTTGGCACCCTGTGAAGTTCTGCAAATACCAGCATTAATTATTTTACACGATAATATTTACGCGACGGCCAATACAACTAAGTGGGCGGTCAGCGAATATTATCTGTAAAACAATTCGAATAAGGACTTGCTTAGTAACTTTGAGAGTAGACTACGCGGTAACCTGCGATCAGGCGGTCCTTCTTCCCTTTTTGTTTGGGAGAGGAGGGGAAAAGATTTTTTTCCCCTTTTTCCAAATAAAGAACGCCGCCTGATCGCAGGTTAACTACGCGGCGGAGTGCAAGTTTGACAACGTTTATGCGATAGTCAAGGATCCGAATATAATCCTCACCTATTCGCAGCGCAGTGGAAAAGTCTCCTATTTTTTGTATTTAGAAAAACCGGTTATAGCTATTTAGGAAAATAATTGTTCTAGCATAATTACCCAGATGATTATTGAGGGTGCATTCGATTGGCTGTATTCTGGAAAGCTTAAGAGACCGAAAATGTCTTAGAAATCTCTTTTCCCGGGATTCTTTAAACACTAGAATGTAGAGGCTAAAGTATAAAAGTATCTCAGTATTGTATTTCAACCGGACTTCCAGATCTAACGAGATAACAAAGGTCTGAACAAGTGATTTCTATAGTTTACTCCATCTATTCTTATTCCAGCATACAGTCAAACGAACGCGAAAACAGAAATACAAGATAGAGTTCTGCCCAGGTCCACAAACGGCGGAGAAATGCGTTGAGTTTTCTTTTTTAAGGGTTTCTCAATTATTATTATTTTTTTTTTGAAAGAACCTAACGAAATATAAATATTGGTCTTTTTGACTTTATTGCAGTCTTTCATGTTGATAAAAGTAGTCTGTTAAAAAATAAGAGTTTCAAATCGACTTTGATATCACTTAACGCATTTCTTCGAAAACAGCGTTTCAACTCGCGAATCCTGGAGCAAGTCATGTTCTGTCTCGTACCCTGATTAAATAGAATTAACTGTAATTTATTTTACACTGTTCTCTGATATAGCCACATAAAGAAAAGTGTGCTTTGTACTATTAAAGTATATTAACTCCCTGTTAAAAGCTTCAGTTGCTGTTGTCGTTTTTCGCGGTCTGTCTCCTAGTTGGACAACATTTCGCAGAACAAGAGTGTACGCTTTGCTTTACGTGTAATTTTTTCCATTGCAAGCACTACTCGACTTTCAAAGAAATGACGGATTCAATACAAACTCCACGAAACGCAATGCAAGGAATATTTTGGTAGTGTAAGCAAATTAAGCTTAATCAAAAGTTAGTGAAACAAGGAATATCTTAGAAAACTTCTAAGAAAACAAAGTAGCGCTCAAATTTTGCCTTTCAATGAATACGGTAAGTCGAAGATTAGCCTCTACAATGAGTAAAGTTGGGTGTAAAAACAACTCTGGTAAATGAATTGTTCACTTTCAAAGTTCTGTTTTGTTTAATAAATGTTCTACAAACCCACTTACCTGTACTCTGAAGTCACAATGTGTTAGTGCGTTGATGTGAGTGAACGCCATGCCGGAAACTGTAGATGATCAAAACGGAACTTCGCCGGCCCTGGAGAAATAGAGGACTAAAAGTATTGAATGAGAATTATAAAACACTATGAAAAAAACAAGATACGTGTATACGAAGGATATATAAGAGATCGAATCCGCTTAAATTACTCAACAAGACTGTGATAGATGATGGAGATGACTGATGTTTTTCACTGATTTAAAATTCTGGCTAGTTCCCAGTCCTTGGCTTTCCAACGTGTTTCCCTGGACACCAATCTCGTGCCAAATTTGGTGAGATGATTTGGAAGCCTGTACAAAAAAGCTGGAAAGTCTGTGTAACTTCTCAATAATTTAATAGTAGACTGACTGTACATCGTACAGTCAGAGTTTCATTGATCCATAATAATAATGACGTCATTGTACAGCGGCTGGCCATTCGCCATCTTGTACACCAGCGTAGTTCAGCGTATGGTAAGATCTTAACTAGTTTCAACATAGTTTAAGTATGAATAACAATCATATGGTGTAGACAAAGCACTGCGGGAATGTGGACCTTTAAATTCAAGTGTCTAGCAAAACCTTGCTGACTTTTAGGTTGCGTTCGATCGATCTTATTCCTCGTTATTAAGATTCTTTACTGTAATTTTTGGCCCGTTAAGTTATCCATGATTCTTACGATGCTGCTTCAAGTAGGTCTCTAGATACTGTGGAGCACTTACTGCCAAAACAAACGGTTTCTAGAGTTTACTCCATTTATTACTATTCCTCAACCAGGTCAATCGAACGCGCCTTCACTACCCGTAATAATCTTTTTCTTTGTTGATGACATAATAGCACTGTACAATTATTTTTATATGGTTCACAGCTTATCGTTGAGGGAAGAAGATCACCGAAAATATCAATTAGACGTTTGCCTTTTACACGGTGATGAAGTCCAAGTTCCTCAGTGATGTATTCTCTAGTCGATTCTTCATCTGCTTGTAGCAGCACTTGTAATGAATGACAGATGTGCAGTGCAAAGCGGAATGAAAGCAAGACCATCATGATACAGTTTATGTGCTTTAAATCTAAGCCTTGAGATACCATGAGTAGGTCTACTGAACTATAAATGTATATATTTTTACCTCTACCTTCTGCATTGTTATTTTATGTTGAAAAGCTCTGTTGAGAGCATGAAATAATAAAGATTTTGAATTTTCACTTGCCACTCACAGTTAAATAGTATTGTTTCAGTTTAAATAATTATACATAAAGAGGAAATCACATCACATACTATTATTATTGTTCTTGTGGTAAGGTACCCTCAAAAGGGGAACGCTTAATTTTCCCAGTTAGCTATTGGGAGCTATTGCACAGACTGGGTGAAAAAATTGTTAAGTTGTTTGCCAGACACACAGAAAAAAACTGTGTTCTGGTAACCAACTAAACTATTTTTTCTGTTATCAGCAATTTCACTTGAATCAAATGAATACTGGCTGGTTCCTTTTCATTTTTTGGTTTTTGTTTTTTCTAGGCTATTTCAATTGTCGATTTGTAAAGGAAACAGCTAATTTTCGAAGTAAACAATACATAATTTTACAGATACTCGCAGTATCTCAGTATGTCAAGGCATGTTCTAAACCCTTATTACAAGCCCGAATATTTTCGGGCTTTATTTTCACAGTCTACAGGGGCACCCAACCACTGTCTTCTGTAAAATCTGTTCAAAATATTGTCTATAATTTTCTATTACTTGACGACGGCTACAAATGTTAGGAAAGTTTTCTAAAATTTTCGGGAAAATAGTACTGAATCCCTCGTAATTTCGAAAAGACGTAAGTTCCCCTAGGATGACGGAACAGATACAAATTATATGGCGCCGCTTAGAGTGCAGTTCTAGTTATCTAAAAGTACTCTGGATAACCCAAAAAGTGTTTTCAATGTATTTGGGAGCAAACCGTCGTTGGGTGCCCCTGAGACCACAACTGCGATGAACTTCTTTATTTTTAAATGACATCTTGCTTCCTGCTAGTGAGACATTTTATCAGCATTTTTAAAAACAAAAAACCTCTCTCACCGATGGCTGATTTTTTAAAACAAAATTCGATTTAGCTAGTTGAGAAAAAACTTGGTGCAAACACCCCCTCCCTCCCCCCCTCCACCCACCTACCCACCCACCCACCCAACTCGACAAAAGAGAGAGGGAGAGGTTGTCAAGGTTTTATTAAAAGGATATTAGGCAATGGTAAATAATATAATTTAACTGACTCCCAGATAGCTGTGCCCTATTGAAAAACAAGCGCTATACTTCAGTTCGTAGATAGGAACAGACACCTTTATAACAAAAACAGTAACGTTTAATGAAACTTGAATTGTACACATGGTTCTACCTTTCAAATTATTCAAGACGTCTGTTCAACGTTAACATTCCCCATTCTAACAAATCAAAACATACTACGCTTGAAAGTAAAAAATCGTTTTTTAACTCTTTTTTAGAGCCATTTCAAGCTGAAGTTTCCGACCGTACAGGACGGGTAACAAACATCCCTGTAACAATTGGAAAATTCACCTTGCTACTAGGAAAGAATATACTAAGGCGGCTAAATATTGTCCAAACAATCTGTCTACAACAAGTTAACAGAATACTTAGAAAACCTTTCTGGACCACTGAACGAACAACGGAAAACCTATCATAAACACTGAACAAACCAACACAAATAAGTGTCAAAAGCAGATATATTGCGCTTTTTCATTTAACAATACATTATTGTCAAGCTGAAGTTTCCAACGCTATAGGACGGATACCAAAACATCTCTGTAACAATCGAAAAACTTCATCTTGCTAATAGGAGAAAATGTAAGAGCGGCGGAAAGTTTTCCAAGCAAACTATAAGGCAACAACAGAATACTCGGAAAACTTTCCCTCGCCCGAAAAGACAACGATAAAGCTATTTACTTTGCCCTGCTGAACTTTGTATTAGCTGAGTAGCACTTCATACCAGCTAGAACGGATATTAAATGTCGCTATCACGAGGGAAAAAGGCACTCTTCTTTTCCACTATCCCAAATAGGAAATCTGAACCTACCCGAAGGAAAAGTGTCTCTTCGCGCAAACTTGTCGAAACGTTGAAAGCTATGCAGCTTGCGTTTGACTTGTCGATAACTGGGGCAGGTTTGTAAAACGCTGTAAAAGTTTGGATGGAAAACACCTTGCGAATACAGTTGGGCTATTTTCAAAAAGCCGTTTCTGTAGAGTTCATATACAAACATTGGCCCACTTTGCGAGAACTTCACTTCGCGGACTGGTAACAACTGAACTAGAAATGCGTGTAGTATCTCAGTTCTTATAAGTAAAAAACCGCATAATCGTACGAGAGATACGAGGTCACTTTCTGAAAAAGATAGGTAGCGGCATACCTTCCACTCCAAGATATCGAAAAGTAAATCTAAAGAATCACTATCGAAGTTGTTCGGCAGACAAAGTTGATTTTGGCCGTGCGGTTTTAAGCAAACACTACATATACGAAACGGGAGGCTATTACGGAGAAAAGTGGAGAAAAAATCACTAACGAAGGACAAATAATTAGATGAAATTGAACGAGAATAGCTTTCGGAATTTAAGGAAATTACTGTTCTGTCATTGCTGACAATGAACGCGAAGAACAGTTGTGGGATGAGGTCAATTTCTTTAAGTACTTGTGACAGCAGCTGGTCTTCGCCGTAATATGTCATCTCAGCCATGAACTTGTTTGGTAGATTATCTGCCACATTCAAGAAAGGTACTTTACACTTCGCTCACAAGAAAGTATACAATTTATTCATTGTAAAACATTTACTGCTTATGAACTTGGCGATGTATGTCAATTTTTGGTGTTCTTAGCTCGTAGATTCCGTTAGAATGCAAGTAAACGAGGTCGATAGGATAAATCAATGCATTTACAGCTTCTTTAAAACTCTTACCGGCACTGAGTTTAAATTTTGTTGGTTCAGTCTCCGAATACTCAGCTAGATAGGCTGTTTTGTGGTCTTCCGATAATCTTAAAACTTTGCCAATGAACACTTCGGGACATTTTTCAGTAGAATTCGACGCTACTAAAGCAGCGAAATCGCCAGGTATGGGAAGATATTCAATGTTTCCTTCCTCGTCTTCATCGCTCAAGATCAATACTCCGTCTTCGTCAAGGCTTCGAGAAACCGTCGCGCTTAATATATCTAGAGCCTTACTTTTCTTCTGAGCCAAGGGACGTTCGTCGTAAAACCGCTTTTGCGTCCGTACGGAATGCTTCATTAAAGTTGCAAACGATTCTCTCAGCGCAGGATCGCTACTTGCGGGCAAAGTCAAAAAATGATTTACGACCGCTTTTCTTAAATCGACCGTGGTTAATTTCATTGAAAAATATTTTTCGAAAAACGAAGACACGTAATTTGTATACGAAGCATGAGTGAAGGGATCGCCTCTTAAATTGACGAACAAAAAATCATGTTCCTTACCCCCCAAAAGCAAGTTTCTCATTTTAGTGCAGTAAAGCTTCAAATAGTAAGTTAGGAAAGTTAATGGTGTTAGATCTGTTCTGTTCGGTCCATAAGTGAGTCTTGTTTTGTAAGCATCTTCATACAAGATGACGGTTCCGTCTTGATTAAAGCAAAGAAAATTTTGATTCCTACACTCATCGCTGTTTTGGCCGCCATAAATGCGCAAAGAGATGTATTCCTTAACTCGCCCGGGGTTAGCTGAACAGTAAAGCAGCAAGAGACACAAGTTCATGCAACTTCTAGCCTGGTCCAATCCAGTTTTCTCGCTTACTTCCCATTTTAATTCACGGCAAAGTTCTAAAAGTTCACTATAAACCACTTTCTCTAGTACAGGCTGTTTTGCCAAATCATCTACTTTATCTCGTCGTGCTAAGCGTTCTAACTGTCTCTGTATGGCCCTCACTTTGTCTACTGAATCAGTCAAATCTTTGATTTGACTAGATACTGATGGTACTTTCAACACGTTAATGAAAGCGGAAATGTAACGACTGCAAGTAACCGCCTTTACAGAACGCGAATCCATCATGTAATTTGAGAATTGTTGTACTATTTCCGCATCGGCACAGTAGGAAAATTTTGGATCGACTTTTTTCACGTTTTTCAAATACCACATGAATCGAGAAAGTCTTTCAACCATCTTGTCAATAGTCACATTTTGCAACGCACTGCCGTCACGGTCATAATTGAGTTCGGAAGAATAAAACCTTCGTATTTCGTTGATGTCTGAAAGGAGCTCGGGTGACATTTCCTCGCTACTTAGAGAAGCAACCTTTTTGTTTTCATTGCAAGAGGAGTCAGAGGCTTCTTGTGGTACATCATCACTGAGGGGTTCTACGGAATAACCAGTTTTACTACCCACATTCACAAGGTGTCTGCCATCGCTTTCAAGATCGTCATTTTTGGAGGAAGGCCCTGGCTGATCGTCTAAACAGTTATTTTGCGTATTATCAAATTCACTTTGAAAGGTCCAAGGTATTTGAGATTTTATCGGAGAAATACCTGTTGAAAGGCCGCCCGTTACAGTAGGAACTTGGGGTCCAAAGGTTTGCATGAAATGCGATAGAAATCTATAGCTACTATGAAGGCGTAATAAATTTTGTTCACTTATTAATCTAAAAGGACCATTCTGAGGCGGAAGGTGACTGGTGAAAAAGCGGTTCTCGTCTTCTGTACAGACCAAAGTATCTATTTGCAGAAAATTCAATGTATTACATAAATGATCTTCCCCTACACTAAAAAACAGTTTGCTTTTGACCTCGGAAAAACAGTAAAACAATTCTTTTCCTCGTCTTATTGCATTGAGATTGCCAAACTGAACAGCCATTTCGCCAATCAAAGTTCCACCCAAAATAGCAATGTTATATACTTGAAAATTATTACATGAATCAATCAATCTTAAAAAATAAGCTAAACTATAGCATGCATTATTGACTCCTGTCCACGCGGCTGGCAATCTGTTCTGTTGACAATCTGAGAAAAGCCTCCTTACCAGTCTTTATATACTTGAAAATTAGTACATGAATCAATCAATCTTGCTGCAAAAGAGAAAAAAAAGAAAGAAAGAAAGAAAGTTAATACTAACGACATGCTAAAGGGAGTTTGAAACTGCCACACGCAGACTAACACACCCAAAGGCAAATTAAAATGTCTGTACAAAATAATGGCGAAAAAAAAGATTGTTCATTAGTTTCCTTTAAAAAATGAATGAATTCGGCCGAATGGGTCCTCTCCCTAAACCTTTAACCAATTTCATAAACCCTTGCGCGATACTTAATTGTTAAGGGTTGCCTTTTCCCAAAAAATACCCCAGCCTCAATTCGTAAGGGTTGATTTGACAGAAAATTAATCCTAAACCCTTTAGGGTTTATACAAATTTCGTAAGGGTTGACTTGACAGAAAATTAATCCTAAACCCTTTAATTAGGGTTTATACAAATTTCGTAAGGGTTACTTTGACAGAAAATTAACCCTAAAACCCAGTCAAAAACCGTATTGTTAAACCCTAAAGACAATTCACTGCGCTAAAATTGATGTTATTCTAGCGTAAACCTAAAAGCTGACTTGAATTCTAGTCGTACCCTGGGCCTAAAATTGTTTTACAGAATCACCCCATGTCCCATCCAAGACAGCAAAGTGTAAGGAAAATACTTGAAAAATAATATACCTGTTGACCTTATCAGGTCAAGTAAGGAACGCGTCACGGAAAGTTATTGAAAACGATAATTTAATTCGTTTACTTTTTCACGACTATAAGTACGAGAGTTATGTAACTAATCGGAGTTTTCGGAAATAAATTGCTGTTACGTTTGTAAACTGTAACGTCTTCATTTTGGAGAGAAACTCGGGCGGGAAGAGAACATTAAATTATTACCACGACGGAACATTACCCGATTGATTTCAGATGATAAAAGAACAATTGAGATCTTAGAGAACTTTTAAAATTTTAAAGTTTTTAAATGCAAAATTTTACCTAATTGTCGGGCGTGGTTGATCATTTGCATTTGAAAAGTGCAAAATATGCACCAAAAATAGTTCCCATCATTTGGTCACAATTATAAGCAAAGATAAACGGTGTGCCGAAACAAAGTGAGAAAAGTAAGGGTAAAAGCTAGATATCAGTAACGAGCCACTCCTTAATTCACCCGAGTTTTCCCGAACAGTTAAGGTGCTGGATACGGTGGATTGCCCATTGTATAACTGTACAAGTAGGAACGCCCCTTATATAAATGAATGAAATTGAGCTCACCAATCTGGCAACAGCGTCATTTAAGTATGGAATTCCAACAATATCTGCAAAAGAAAAGCGTACACGTATGAACTTGCGGTCACAACACTTTATTGACTACCAAACAACCAAACACCGTTGTATTTATTCGATAGTCATAGGGTCAAAATAGCTACCTTAGTTTATAATATATACAATCGCATAACTCCACCCGATGCCATACTGTACGCGTAGGAACGCCCTTGATAGAAATGAAATGGAACGTTAACTCACCAGCTTTTTTTCTTTCTCTAGGAGTGTTATACGAAACCGTCATCTAAGTATGAAATTCAAACAGAATCTGCCAAAAACAAAGCGCACACATCGTACAATTAGCTGCGCGAAAATTAACTTTTTTCGATAGTTATAAGGTCAAAATAGCTACCCTAAATGATAATATATATACAATCGCATAATTCCATCATGCTTGGACTCACCAATTTTTAATTTCAAGACGACAGTCGCTAAATGCTTTTCTTTTACTTCTCCAATTGCGTTAAACACATAAACTGTCCAAGGCGAAGGCTACTCCGGCACATTTCCATGTTCTGTTTTCGAAGAGAAAAATACGATCGTCTTTCTGTGAATCAGAAAAGTACCCAGTTCACTTAAAATAGGTCTTTTTTGTGGTACAGAGCAGCAGAGCAGTGACCAGATTTGAAACAGTCGTTATAATCCTTTAAAAGACTCAATGAAATAAACGGTTAAGACACCCACTTACCAAGGCTCTTCGCATTCGTTGTCGGCTTAGTGAAGAAACTCACAAGGCAAGCCAGTTTTTATACATCTTAGTGCCATGATGAAATACTGCGCTCTGATTGGCTTTTCTGTTGTGAAACCGATGCCCGCATCTTGATATAACAACAAACGAAAATAGAAAAACAGCACCAGGACAACGCCTGGGTTATAAACCCTAAGCTTTGTTGGTCATTTGAAATAAATTCAAGGCTATGGGTGAACACTGCTAACAGATCATGTTTAACGCAGATTAAAATATAATTGTACCAGTGGTCTTAATATTGCAAAAGGACAACCAGCTGTTTTGCTAGCGTGTTGGCACGCTCCTTATCGCTGGGTTCATCTTGCTACAACAGGCGATAATTTTAGAGGACATTGAATTAACTGATTAGTGTTGAAGAGGCAAGGCAATTAGCAATTTAATCAAGGCCGGGTTCAAGTTGAAATAGGCATACTTGATAATAAAGAGTGTATTCATGAAACCGGCTTAGCATGCTCAATGGTCACCTGTTTGCCTTTCGTAAAACGTTCACTAACCCTAATAAGGCAGCTTAGTTATAGCAGTTATTCTTATGCGTTGCGAGGGCGACTTTGTTAGGACGTTCTTTGTTAAGAAAAGAAAAAAGAAAAGAATTTTAAAATAACAATAAGCTAATATTGACAGAAAATCATTTCATTGGACTTCCCCGAAAATTCCAATACCTACGCTACCCCGGACAGATCGAGAGTGAAACAACAACAGCAAAAAAATGACTACTCACCCTTCCCATGGCGTTTCCCCTCAACAGAAACAAAATCGGCCGAGGGTAGAATTACAAAACAACTAGTTACTGTAAGATTTCCTAATAAGTAACGCACTGTTCATATACGTTCGTTTTAATTGCTTTGTGCAGTGTTATAAGGGAATTTTAGTAAAGTTTGTGGTTCGTGGAGTTTCCGTGAATAGTTGTGGAAGGGAAGTTCCTTAAAAGTATTTTTAGGTCATTGAGAAAAAAAAAAAACAAGGCTAGAGACCACGGTATAGGCTCAAGGCCATACTTCCGGTTGACCTGGATGGTTCAAGATAACCGGAAGTGAATAGGTCGCTGAACTTTTTGTCTAATGTTTAATGCTTCATTTTAAGGGTGTCCTGAATCTATTTTAAAAGAAAATAAGCAAGCACATTGGTGTTGAGTTTTGTGTACCAATACGGACAATTTAGTACCGTTGTTTCCCTTTTTCGAATTAAAAATGGTCAGTGACCCCGGGGGGGTACTCACTTATTCGAGACATATGGGTATGTGACACCCATCGGATAGGGTTTTTGTGCCGTTTTGGTCTGAAAACGGGTATACACTTTGCGCATTTTAGTCTGGATTCGTGGGAGCTACGGATTGTATGAACGTGGTTATCCTTTCAATTCCAAATGAGTAAGATAGAAAGAGAAATATGCGAATTCGGAACGGATTTGAATTTTTGCTTTCTAATCTAAGTAATGATACCATAATTTCTGCCTAAAGGCCAGGTCTGAAATCGGGTATGAATTTTAGAGGTCTAATCTGAAAACGGGTGTGGAAAATTACATTTTTGGTCTGATATCGGGTCAGGATTAAAAGAACCGCACGGAACACCCCTAGGAGAATTCCAAGGAGAAACCCCTCCTCCCCAACCACGTGACATGTGATTCTCCGTGGTGAAACTCCGTGAAACACGAGGTATTGAGATTTTTGCGATCAACTCTCAGGGAGCTTAAGAGGAGTTCTCTTTAACAGAATTCGTCCCAAGAACGCCCTGAAAGAACGCTACTCACGTAGTAATGGCGAAACGGTGAGCTACATTTGATTAGCAGCGAATTATATTAGTTATATCCACAGCTGACACTGTTATTTACAAATTATTTCCAGCCTGACAATTCGATCGCTTCTTTGTTTTGATGTGTCATCCAGTTGTTAAAGGTTGGAAAAAGAGTTGTAAAGTGTGGTTTGATTGTGAATTCTGTGAACTATTCTCTGTGAAAGCTGGATTTGAAATTGCTGGAGAATTTTAAAAAACCAAGCACAGTCACACATTAGTAGTCCAGGTAGCATGGAGCGCCAGGAGGCATCTAAAGAACAATTTGTCACGTTTGAGCCCCTTTTTCTGACCAAGGATTCTGTAACACGTGGTTAGTAAGCAAAATTCAGTTCAATCTATCCGCCAAGAGTAAAGAAGACACTTATCATTGTATTTGCTGGGCTAAAATCCTTCATAATTCAGCTGTTCAAGTCAGGTGTCATAATTGTTCTGATCATTGCATGTTGACTTGTTTGTTTGACTTCCCTATCACAATAGGCAGCTCTAAGTGCCAGCAGGGGGGGGAAGCAGTGGCCCGCGCCCATCTCTGTCCGGGCCTACGTGCCATGAGCATGCTGTGAAGTCACCTGCCTGTCTCTGCGCCCCTCCGTCCAGGTAAGGAATGGACACCATGTTTGTTCAACTGTCCACTGAGTTTAAGGGCTGTAATTAATGTGGATGATGCGGTGCATGATAACATTATTGGTGCACACACAATTTGGCTGGACTTTAATGATTATATATAGCTAGACTGTCTCCCGTGACACTGGTTCATTGATTCGTACATGCATGAGTCAGTAGAATGTTGTGTCGCAGTTTCTTTCGTTGAGCTGGCTTAGGGTTAGTCTTTGTTTTGCCTTGGTATCAAAAAATTCATTTAGCAGGCAAATTTTACCCCAGCTTATAGCCAGAGACAGTGGAAAAGCACAGATGAACAGCCTGAAATAAGCCAATTAATTATTATGTCCACTCACTCAGCGAAAAGAGACTCGATCTGAGCGTGGAGAAAGGATTAGGGTTCTTATTCTAATACTAATACTGTAGTTGAACACTGTTATTTACAAATTATTTCCAGCCTGACAATTCGATCGCTTCTTTGTTTTGATGTGTCATCCAGTTGTTAAAGGTTGGAAAAAGAGTTGTAAAGTGTGGTTTGATTGTGAATTCTGTGAACTATTCTCTGTGAAAGCTGGATTTGAAATTGCTGGAGAATTTTAAAAAACCAAGCACAGTCACACATTAGTAGTCCAGGTAGCATGGAGCGCCAGGAGGCATCTAAAGAACAATTTGTCACGTTTGAGCCCCTTTTTCTGACCAAGGATTCTGTAACACGTGGTTAGTAAGCAAAATTCAGTTCAATCTATCCGCCAAGAGTAAAGAAGACACTTATCATTGTATTTGCTGGGCTAAAATCCTTCATAATTCAGCTGTTCAAGTCAGGTGTCATAATTGTTCTGATCATTGCATGTTCACTTGTTTGTTTGACTTCCCTATCACAATAGGCAGCTCTAAGTGCCAGCAGGGGGGGGAAGCAGTGGCCCGCGCCCATCTCTGTCCGGGCCTACGTGCCATGAGCATGCTGTGAAGTCACCTGCCTGTCTCTGCGCCCCTCCGTCCAGGTAAGGAATGGACACCATGTTTGTTCAACTGTCCACTGAGTTTAAGGGCTGTAATTAATGTGGATGATGCGGTGCATGATAACATTATTGGTGCACACACAATTTGGCTGGACTTTAATGATTATATATAGCTAGACTGTCTCCCGTGACACTGGTTCATTGATTCGTACATGCATGAGTCAGTAGAATGTTGTGTCGCAGTTTCTTTCGTTGAGCTGGCTTAGGGTTAGTCTTTGTTTTGCCTTGGTATCAAAAAATTCATTTAGCAGGCAAATTTTACCCCAGCTTATAGCCAGAGACAGTGGAAAAGCACAGATGAACAGCCTGAAATAAGCCAATTAATTATTATGTCCACTCACTCAGCGAAAAGAGACTCGATCTGAGCGTGGAGAAAGGATTAGGGTTCTTATTCTAATACTAATACTGTAGTTGAACACTGTTATTTACAAATTATTTCCAGCCTGACAATTCGATCGCTTCTTTGTTTTGATGTGTCATCCAGTTGTTAAAGGTTGGAAAAAGAGTTGTAAAGTGTGGTTTGATTGTGAATTCTGTGAACTATTCTCTGTGAAAGCTGGATTTGAAATTGCTGGAGAATTTTAAAAAACCAAGCACAGTCACACATTAGTAGTCCAGGTAGCATGGAGCGCCAGGAGGCATCTAAAGAACAATTTGTCACGTTTGAGCCCCTTTTTCTGACCAAGGATTCTGTAACACGTGGTTAGTAAGCAAAATTCAGTTCAATCTATCCGCCAAGAGTAAAGAAGACACTTATCATTGTATTTGCTGGGCTAAAATCCTTCATAATTCAGCTGTTCAAGTCAGGTGTCATAATTGTTCTGATCATTGCATGTTGACTTGTTTGTTTGACTTCCCTATCACAATAGGCAGCTCTAAGTGCCAGCAGGGGGGGGAAGCAGTGGCCCGCGCCCATCTCTGTCCGGGCCTACGTGCCATGAGCATGCTGTGAAGTCACCTGCCTGTCTCTGCGCCCCTCCGTCCAGGTAAGGAATGGACACCATGTTTGTTCAACTGTCCACTGAGTTTAAGGGCTGTAATTAATGTGGATGATGCGGTGCATGATAACATTATTGGTGCACACACAATTTGGCTGGACTTTAATGATTATATATAGCTAGACTGTCTCCCGTGACACTGGTTCATTGATTCGTACATGCATGAGTCAGTAGAATGTTGTGTCGCAGTTTCTTTCGTTGAGCTGGCTTAGGGTTAGTCTTTGTTTTGCCTTGGTATCAAAAAATTCATTTAGCAGGCAAATTTTACCCCAGCTTATAGCCAGATACAGTGGAAAAGCACAGATGAACAGCCTGAAATAAGCCAATTAATTATTATGTCCACTCACTCAGCGAAAAGAGACTCGATCTGAGCGTGGAGAAAGGATTAGGGTTCTTATTCTAATACTAATACTGTAGTTGAACACTGTTATTTACAAATTATTTCCAGCCTGACAATTCGATCGCTTCTTTGTTTTGATGTGTCATCCAGTTGTTAAAGGTTGGAAAAAGAGTTGTAAAGTGTGGTTTGATTGTGAATTCTGTGAACTATTCTCTGTGAAAGCTGGATTTGAAATTGCTGGAGAATTTTAAAAAACCAAGCACAGTCACACATTAGTAGTCCAGGTAGCATGGAGCGCCAGGAGGCATCTAAAGAACAATTTGTCACGTTTGAGCCCCTTTTTCTGACCAAGGATTCTGTAACACGTGGTTAGTAAGCAAAATTCAGTTCAATCTATCCGCCAAGAGTAAAGAAGACACTTATCATTGTATTTGCTGGGCTAAAATCCTTCATAATTCAGCTGTTCAAGTCAGGTGTCATAATTGTTCTGATCATTGCATGTTGACTTGTTTGTTTGACTTCCCTATCACAATAGGCAGCTCTAAGTGCCAGCAGGGGGGGGAAGCAGTGGCCCGCGCCCATCTCTGTCCGGGCCTACGTGCCATGAGCATGCTGTGAAGTCACCTGCCTGTCTCTGCGCCCCTCCGTCCAGGTAAGGAATGGACACCATGTTTGTTCAACTGTCCACTGAGTTTAAGGGCTGTAATTAATGTGGATGATGCGGTGCATGATAACATTATTGGTGCACACACAATTTGGCTGGACTTTAATGATTATATATAGCTAGACTGTCTCCCGTGACACTGGTTCATTGATTCGTACATGCATGAGTCAGTAGAATGTTGTGTCGCAGTTTCTTTCGTTGAGCTGGCTTAGGGTTAGTCTTTGTTTTGCCTTGGTATCAAAAAATTCATTTAGCAGGCAAATTTTACCCCAGCTTATAGCCAGAGACAGTGGAAAAGCACAGATGAACAGCCTGAAATAAGCCAATTAATTATTATGTCCACTCACTCAGCGAAAAGAGACTCGATCTGAGCGTGGAGAAAGGATTAGGGTTCTTATTCTAATACTAATACTGTAGTTGAACACTGTTATTTACAAATTATTTCCAGCCTGACAATTCGATCGCTTCTTTGTTTTGATGTGTCATCCAGTTGTTAAAGGTTGGAAAAAGAGTTGTAAAGTGTGGTTTGATTGTGAATTCTGTGAACTATTCTCTGTGAAAGCTGGATTTGAAATTGCTGGAGAATTTTAAAAAACCAAGCACAGTCACACATTAGTAGTCCAGGTAGCATGGAGCGCCAGGAGGCATCTAAAGAACAATTTGTCACGTTTGAGCCCCTTTTTCTGACCAAGGATTCTGTAACACGTGGTTAGTAAGCAAAATTCAGTTCAATCTATCCGCCAAGAGTAAAGAAGACACTTATCATTGTATTTGCTGGGCTAAAATCCTTCATAATTCAGCTGTTCAAGTCAGGTGTCATAATTGTTCTGATCATTGCATGTTGACTTGTTTGTTTGACTTCCCTATCACAATAGGCAGCTCTAAGTGCCAGCAGGGGGGGGAAGCAGTGGCCCGCGCCCATCTCTGTCCGGGCCTACGTGCCATGAGCATGCTGTGAAGTCACCTGCCTGTCTCTGCGCCCCTCCGTCCAGGTAAGGAATGGACACCATGATTGTTCAAGGGACTCAGTCCATTGAGTTTAAGGGCTGCTGTTGTGGATGATGCGGTGCATTCTAACATTGGTGACACAATTTGGCTGGACTTTAATAATTATATAGCTAGACTGTCTTCCGTGACACTGGTTCATTGATTCGTACATGCATGAGTCTGTATAATGTTATGTCGCAGTTTCTTTTTTTGAGCTGAGTTAGTTTTTGTGTTCCTTTGGTATCAAAAAATTCATTTAGCAGGCAGATTTGACCCCTATAGCCAGAAACAGTGGAAAAACACAGATTAAGAGCCTGAAATTTGCCAATTAGTTTTCTTACCTTTACTTGTTAAGCCGTTATGATTCATATTAGGTTTACAAACCTTAAATGAAGTAGGATTTTTATAGGCAGTCACTTGAGGAATCGGCTGTGATTATTTGTATGCTTGTGATTTCGAGGTCTTTCTTTCTGTTGCGTCCTAATGTCGCGCGGTAAAACATTTGCTAATTACTAACAGGGTTATGGCAAATGTACATAAGCGATTATGGGAATATTCATTTAAAGACCTTTTATTCTGAGCTATCTTAATCAAGTCGGTCTCAGTTCAGAGTAATCAAAATAATGATCGAAAGACGTTCAACAAACGGTTGTCTTCAGTATAGGACAAACAGAAATTCCCCTTTAGCCTTCAAATATTTGCTGGCGGGTAGAAAGAAATCCTCTGTATCCTTTCCCATTCAAGTAGCAGATAATGTACGGTTGTAAATTAGTTGGTCGTTTCCCCATGCGTCCTGTTTAATATTCAGTTGATGTTGATAGTGTTTCGACGGTATAATTTTCCCTAATCAGCCTAATTGAAAGTAGACGTATGAGGTAAACTTTGAGTTAAAATATTTGTATTTAATCCCTCTAAAATTAAACCAATAAACGACTCAACATTTTAATATAACCGAGACTAACATTTCGCAGCAGTTTCGTTTGATAAAACTTGTTAAGAATGAATTTACTATAATCATTTGCCTATATTGGGTCTCTTCTTTTGAGTAATCCACAAGATCGCTAAGGTTGATTTCCATGACGCGTTTCTGGCTACGCACGTTGACGCACGTAAATAAAACAGAGGCAAAGGTGCCGAGCGTAAAGGAGAAGTTTAGCGTGGTTCAACTTTTACGCCTACGAGCGACCTTTCACACATTGCCTCTGTGTTGTTTGCGAACGTAAATTTTACGCACGTGCACACGCCAAAATTAGGCGACACTAGAAATCAACCCTTACGGGTCCCTGATTACCATTCACATAAATACAGTAATAGACTATTATTAAGACATATTACCCAGCTTTTATTGAAGAAAATATCACGTTTTTCTTGTCTCGGCGACGTTATTGTTGTCAATACTACAGAAAGGAAGCCTTGAGAACTTAATGGTAAGTGTAAAATCTCATTTCTGTTAATTACGAAAACGTTACACTTAATTTCTGCTACGCTCGAGACACATACTTATGCATTGTTTTTTCTATTTTTTTCCAATAGTTCCTGAAGCATTTTTTATCTGTGTAATGTAAAGGAAAGCATTCACCAAACGAGTCATCACGAACCTGTCAAAACAAAGGGTTTACCTCGGTGTAAGAACAGATTAAGTGGCATAGACCCAGTTCACTCAGTCTAGTCCTTGTTTAAAGTGTAGACTGTATAATAAAAAGGGAAGTTGTATTACTTGTAAGTTTACACACAAAAATTAAAGCAACAGCTAAAGCGAGACTTGACTTTACTATGGTGAAATAACTATAACTTTTTTTACTTTGTTTTTCACGTTTTCTTGTTTAATGCTTTTAAAATTACATGATTCACATGCAACAAAGAATTGAAATGCGTCACAGACTGAAGCATTTTCCAAAGCAACAGCTAAAGCGAGAGTTTTTCAATTAGATACTGGCAATGACTTATGGAGATATAACGATGACGTTTTTTGAACTAGAGTGGAGCATTTTCCTATTTAATGACTTTACTATTTAATTAATAGTTATACCATTTCAGGAACATGTCCTTTCGGTATTTCGCCATGACAAGCTCCTCAATCTCCTGAGGTATCAACGGCCCGAAAGTCCCTCTGTCTGACAACATATATCTGTTCGGTACTGTTCATATAGATTTCACCAATCGGTGCTGCACCCATTTTTTTTTTTGAAAAATATAGCCTTAGAGTCCTGCAATCGAGTCATCTCGATATTTTCTTCATCTCAGTGTAAGAACATATGTAATTTGGGAAAAATATAAAAGGATTGTTGCACTAAACTATTCACTTGAATGTTAGCTTTAAATTCAATATGTCATAGTAGAAAAATGATTGTACATAAATAGAAGTTATTCTTTCGAAAAAATGAGGTTATGTTGTTTACAAATACGGAATAATTGTCATGAAAATTAGACATGTATATTAGAAAAAGAAAAAGAAATTGTAGGAATAAAAAACGCTAAAAAATCTGCATATTTTTCTTTACCATTTCCTTTAATAGTTATATCATTTCAGGACAGTGTCTTTTGGTATTTAGCAATGACGAGCTCCTTTATTTCCTGTAGTACCAGAGGCCCAAAAAAGGTCCTTTTTATCATGACAGTGGTCAACATTTCTTTAGTACCGTCTATATAAATTTCCCCAATAGGTGCAGCTCCAATCTTTATTTCTATGATTGATGCACTTGATTCTTTTAAGGGAGTCATCTTGAACCTGTCAGAAACAAAAATAATTGTACATAAATAGAAGTTATACTTAACAAAAATGAGGTTGTGTTGTTTACAAATACGGAATAATTGTTATAAAAATTAGACATGTATATTACAAAAAGAAAAAGAAATTGTAGGAATAAAAAACGCTCAAAAATCTGTATATTTTTCATGTGAACGTAACTGTCTCGTTAATCTAGTATCATTTCCTAGGGAATTAATTTCTCAACAACTGGTTTCTAGCTGCTGTTTAAACCATTAAATGTCACTTACAATTACTTTGCCTCGGACTGTTGAGCGCATTAGCCTTATCTCTCTATAAACCGCCTGCTTGAATAGGTCTTCTTGTCCATGGCATCACACATCACAAAACTCTGTGCTCGGCCTGAACAGTTATTTTCACGTCCCTGTGTCTTCTCCATAGTTCTTCGTTTCCGCATTTGAAAACAGCTCTGAGTCCTTTCTTCATCACAATGGTGGCCTTTGGTCGTCCCGGCGATCGTTGGACCTCAATTATTTCTACGAAAAATAGTCATTGTTGTCAATACCACAGAAGGGAAGCCTTGAGAGCTTATTGGTAAGTGTAAAATCTCATTTCTGTTAATTACGAAAACGTTTCACGTAATTTCTGTTACGCACGAGACACATACTTATGCATTGTTTTTTGTCTTTTTTCCAATAGTTCCTGAAGCATTTTTTATCTGTGTAATATAAAGGGAAGCATTCACCAAGAACCTGTCAAAACAAAGGGTTTACCTCGGTGTAAGAACAGATTAAGTGGCATAGACCCAGTTCACTCAGTCTAGTCCTTGTTTAAACTGTAAACTGTGTAATAGAAAGGGAAGCTGTATTACTTGTAAATTTACACACAAAAAACAAAGCAACAGCTAAAGCGAGAGTTTTTCAATTAGATACTGGCAAAGACTTACGGAGATATAACTATAACGTTTTTTTGAACTAGAGTGAAGCATTTTCCTATTTAATGACTTTACCATTTAATTTAATAGTTATACCATTTCAGGAACAAGTCCTCTCGGTATTTCGCTAGGACAAGTTCTTTGATCTCTTGGGGGATTAAGGGCCCGAAAAAGTCCCTCTGTCTCACAACGTACACCTTTTCACTACCGTTCATATACATTTCCCCGATAGGTGCTGCACCCATTTTTTTTTTTTTTTGAAAAATATAGCCTTAGAGTCCTGCGATCGAGTCATCTCGATATTTTCTTCATCTCAGTGTAAGAACATACGTAATTTGCGAAACATATAAAAGGATTGTTGCACTAAATTATTCACTTGAATGTTAGCTTTAAATTCAATATGTCATAGTAGAAAAAAGATTGTACATAAATAGAAGTTATACTTTCGAGAAAATGCGGCTATGTTGTTTACAAATACGGAATAATTGTTATGAAAGTTAGACATGTATAATATTAGAAAAAGAACAAGAAATCGTAGGAATAAAAAACGCTCAAAAATCTGTATATTTTTCAAGTGAACGTAATTGTCTCGTTGATCTAGTATCATTTCCTAGGGAATTAATTTCTCAACAACTGGTTTCTAGCTGCTGTTTAAACCATTAAATGTCACTTACAATTACTTTGCCTCGGACTGTTGAGCGCATTGGCCTTATCTCTCTATAAACCGCCTGCTTGAATACGTCTTCTTGCTCGGCCTGAACAGTTATTTCCACGTCCCTGTGTCTTCTCCATAGTTCTCCTTTTTCGCATTTGAAAACAGCTCTGTGATTTGTTACACTCAGAGTCCTTTCTTCATCACAATGGTGGCCTTTGGTCGTCCCGGCGATCGTTGGACCTCAATTATTTCTACGAAAAATAGTCATTGTTGTCAATACCACAGAAGGGAAGCCTTGAGAGCTTATTGGTAAGTGTAAAATCTCATTTCTGTTAATTACGAAAACGTTTCACGTAATTTCTGTTACGCACGAGACACATACTTATGCATTGTTTTTTCTCTTTTTTCCAATAGGTCCTGCACCCATTTTTTTCTGTATAATATAAAGATAAGCATCCACCAAACGAGACATCACGAACTTATCAAAACAAAGGGTTACCTCGGTGTAAGAACGAGTGGCAGAGACCCAGTTCAGTCAGCCTACGGTATTCCTTGTTTAATTTTAGACAGAACATAGGATTTGTCAGTATTGCCATGAAGCTCAGCTAGGGTGTTAGGATCAACTCTAGACCTCATTAATAAACAGTTCCTTAACATTTGCTTAAATCCACCTTCAGTCAAGTTGGTCCTTTTAATCATGACGGTCGTCAACATTTCTTTAGTACCGTCTATGTAAATTTCCCCAATAGGTGCCCCTCCAATTTTAATTTCTATTATAAAGCACTTGATTCCTTCAAGGGGGTCACCATGAACCTGTCAAAACAAAGGGTTTACCCCAGTGTAAGAACGTATGCAATTTGCAACGAGTATAAAAGGATTGTCGCACGATAATTAACCCCTTGAATGTTAGCTTTAAATTCAATATGTCATAGTAGAAAAAATAATTGTACATAAATAGAAGTTATACTTAACAAAAATGAGGTTGTGTTGTTTACAAATACGGAATAATTGTTATAAAAATTAGACATGTATATTACAAAAAGAAAAAGAAATTGTAGGAATAAAAAACGCTCAAAAATCTGTATATTTTTCAAGTGAACGTAACTGTCTCGTTAATCTAGTATCATTTCCTAGGGAATTAATTTCTCAATAACTGGTTTCTAGCTGCTGTTTAATCATTAAATGTCACTTACAATTACTTTGCCTCGGACTTTTGAGCGCATTGGCCTTATCTCTCTATAAACCGCTCTCTTGAATAGGTCTTCTTGTTCGGCCTGAACAGTTATTTTCACGTCCCTGTGTCTTTTCCATAGTTCTTCTTTTTCTCATTTGAAAACAGCTCTGTGATTTTTTACACTCAGAGTCCTTTCGTCATCACAATGGTGGCCTTTCATCGTCCCGGCGATCGTTGGACCATTATTATCTGTACGAAAAATAAGATTACAAATATATACTCTTACAAGGGAAAAAAAATCACTGAAAGAAATGCAAAAATGTATGTCGTCGCCAAGATGAGTCTTGTCACCTGTGGAATTTTAAGGACCCGTTTTATGCAACTTTAAAACATTTTGTACATAGAAAAGAATGTAAAATTATCTGTTGTTTACAAACACAGAGTAATGTTTATGGGAATTAAAAGTGTATATTGCAAAACGAAGAATAAAAACTTGTTTAAGATAAGTTGCTGTATTTCATTTGTTTTACCAGCGATTACTGCCTCCTTAATCAATAATGGGATACATGAAACATGCGCAACAGGCCATTACCAGCTCTTTATGTGACTCACAGTCCTTTTGTTATCGTTATACTAGTCTTTGTTTTCCCGACCGGCTTCGCTTCATCATTTCCAAGTTTATGTCCCTTGTTCAGCCTTTTAGAAATTGTACTGGAGACCTCTGAAGATAGCTTTTATTACTCGCGTCGTGCTTATGTTTGACGATAATAATTATTTTCAATCTAACAGTCCGTCACTCGCAAAACTTCGCGAGGAGAATAAAGATAAAACTCTAAAGAAGTAGGGTAAGTAATTAAAGTAAGAAACGCAAGGTGTCCTAATACTAACGCGTTAATTTTCCATGCTTAAAACTATCTAATTTTTTATTCTTTTTAAGTATTTTCTGTTAAAATATGAACGTTAAAACTCAACCAAACGAGAATTAAACCGTGGTGTAAAATGACTGTCTTTTTGAAAGGTTTAGCGGGGAAAACGACCGAAAAATATACAACCATTTTTTGAATTGTTATGTGGTGCTTTTTCATCCTCGGTGACCCAGGGGCAGCTACTCAGAACGTGATAAACGCACTTGCGAAATATTTGCGAAGTTTACAAGTTGACCGCAAATTGAAAAAGATAACAAAGAAATTGAGATGCAGAATATTTTCCGAAACGATGTGTAAGTATAAATTATTCAAAGAGAGGTTCGTAAAGAGAAGTAAGAATTTTGAGGAAAAGCTTTCCGGAAAAAAATGATTCTTCCTGCGAAAAGAGATAACAAAAGAAAATAATTAATTGAAATCAAACGCTTATATCCTACTTGAAATAGATAGCATTTAAAATGACTCTATTTGCTGCATACCTGTCGAAATGCTGGGTTTTTCCTTCTAGCTCTTGCATTCTCCAACGCGATGAAGATTGTTTTTTACAATTTGAGCTACAGTCGACTATGTATGACGGACAAATCCAAACTTTAAAACTGGAAATCGAAGTGTCCTTTGACTGTCATATAAAAAGTTTGTTTTCTTTTAACTGACTGAAAATAAGCGGTAAAGACTAAGGTAATAGGGAGATTAGGAGTCACATTCACGGCGCACCGCAAGCGGTAGACTCAGGTTGAGGGGAATTCTCAAAATAGGAAAGAAGCAAATAAAAAAAGGATAAAGCAGTTCTGAATGAAAATAACCGCAAACTGCTTATTGTATAGGAAAAGAACAGTCAAAGTCAAGTAAGGGGAAAACTTGGTCATGTGGCGAAAATTCATGATTGCCGTCTACCCTAAACGTGACTCTTAATCTCTCTAATTTGTCCGTCTTAGAGAGGTGTCCGTTAAGAGAAAGTTAGCTGCATGTACTAAATGTGCCCGCTTACTCCGTGTAGGCATGCCTTCTTTGTCGCTGTTTTCTCTTCTCTAGATCGTATCGCGCTTTTCTGCATATAAGAGGATTTACAAACGGAGCCTCCTCGCCAAACGCCCCGCGTCTTTCTCTGATTGCTGTTTGAAAAGCTGCATTTAACTCCTCATTGTAAAAGTAGCGAGGAGTTGGAAAAGCGTAGCCTGTTGCGAGTGCACGAGATGCTATCTCGAACCTTCCCAGAGACGGCTGAATATTTGAAGGAGGGTTTTGGCTGTCGAAAACCGATCGAATATCTATTAATAATCGGTCATACAAGTCGACACCGTAGCAGTCAGCGAGAATATGTGCGTTATCGATGGGAATTGGACCTCTTATTTCACGGAGTTGCGTTTCTAAAAAATCACGCCCCTCTCGCCAATACCTCTGGTCTACATCGCAGTCACTTCGTCGCGGCTCGCGCGGTGCTTCTTGCGTGTCGTATCCTAAAAGCCGACTTCTTTTCTCTACTAAGGTTGTCGGAGCACCATGAAAAATACGAAGTTCCTCGGGATATTGATTGCCCACGACCTTCTTCATAGATTCGTCTCGGCATGGTTCATCTTGAACAAAAAAACCGTGAAGTTGAGTTATTTTTAAACTCGGTAGCCCGTCCCCGTCCCCTAAACTTTCATCAGGAGGATATTGCAGACATAATCGCAGATAAGCAGATTCGTAACGGCTATCTTGCGCTGTGCGGACATTCGAAGGGAGAAGGTAATCGTCGTTGATGATTTTGTTGTCCAAAAACGAGGCGACTTCGGGAATTACGCGCAAGGCATGCCTCCAGGTTAGATCGACTTGTTTTAAAACTGGAAAGCGGTAAACAGCCCATGAGAGTGTCAGTAGTTCTCTGAGGTAGTTGTAGCTTAGGTGGATTCCGCGATTGTTAGCAAGATCAAAAGCCACACTCAGACAATGCATGTTTCGTGAGCGTCCTAAAACATCGATTTGTTTCGCAATTTGTAGATTTTGTAAGAAGACATGATAGGTCTCCAGATCGCTTAGATGCATTATCATCGAAGAAATATTTTCAATCATAGCGGCTTCCGTGGAATCTGAAATTGAAGGCCTAACTGATAATGAATTCTCGCATCGAGCGGACTCTATGAAAGTACGAAATTTTAGATTAGAAACATATAATGCGAAATCTGCGCTTGTCCGACATCCTGTAGCGAACCGAATGGATTTTGGTAGAGTTTCTTCGTCTGCGGCGTGGGTACCTGCCCCTTCACTCCCACGGTCCTGTGTAGGTGTAGCTTCCTCATCGCTGTCGTCATCGTCTTCCGCTGGAGATTCCATTTCCTGGAAAGGTGGCAGAGAGAAACAACTTTAAGACATATGACGATGATAAGGACTTTCCTATATTAAACAATTATTCGATTATTTAATTAGGATATCAGAAAAACCGAATGAAATGATTGTTTTATTATACATTGTTTTGAAGAGAATAATGACAAACACACCATCGCAAGGAACCTGAATTGAATATTATTTTTATTGGAAATCGTGTATTGCGGGCTCCGCAACCTACAGATTAGTTAGTTGTCTGCGCTGATTTCCAAAATTAGCTGTAGAGGAAAGATAGTGAGTACAATGTAAGATAAAATGGGTGTTTTATCTGTGTGTTGTGAAACAATACGTTTTGTGATGAAAGTTGAGGCTGGCGCCGCTGAAAAAGGTTCTACAGTTATCATGAATATGACAGAAAAGAAATTTTAAAGGGCCTAATCCTGGCACCTAACTGTAAACGGGAACCTTTAGGCTGTTTCCACGGGAAAGTTGTAACGAATTTATGATGCGTCTTTTTACCTGAGACATTTCCCCACCAGCATCTGTTGAACCACTGGCCTGTGTAATGGTACTGCTTTGCGAGGCTGCGACGTCAGATTCTTCCGCGGGGACAGTTGGAGTTTGGTGGGCAGGTGAACTTACGCGCAAATCGGCTCTTTCTTTTAACACTGGTAGTAAATAGGTGGCTTCGGTTTTCTGTGTTACGAGGCGAACTGCTCGATCGATCGAAACATTATCTAAACCTTTAAGGATCATTAAAACGGAGCCAAGGTACATTGCGACGACTTCAAATCCGTACGACAAATAAAGACCTAGAGCCGATTTATTCTTAAAACAGCCTGCTAATTGAAGCCATACGTTCACGGTAGATTGGCGTCGCGCGTTTAAATTTAGATTATGCAGCGCTTCTAAACCTGTTGCGATGCAGATGTCTCCTAGACATTTTCCTTTCTTATCGACGCTTCGAATACAATAACTTAATTCCCAAATAGTTTTACGGGTTGTCTGCATGATGTCCCTGTGAATTTGTAATAAGGGTAGAGGTTCCATTAAAGAAGGGTCATAGGTGTTCTTCTTGAACATGGCGATAGCACAGGGAGTACCGTTAGATTTGTCGAACGCAACCACCGTCAACCGGTCCCCCTCTCCAAGAAATGATTTCGAAACTTCGTTCTTATACGTGTTGATGTTAAGTTGATTTTTCGAAGCTTCGCCCGGATCTAGCATTGATTGCAAAGTATTTAGTTCGCACGATTCCGAAAGTGACTGCCCATCTGGATAAATCTGCGTGAGAAAAAAAAAATGAAAAGGTAAATTCAGACGAACTCCATTTATCGGAGGCCTGACTGAATAACACGGAAAACTGAAATAAACGTTGGCACCCTGTGAAGTTCTGCAAATACCAGCATTAATTATTTTACACGATAATATTTACGCGACGGCCAATACAACTAAGTGGGCGGTCAGCGAATATTATCTGTAAAACAATTCGAATAAGGACTTGCTTAGTAACTTTGAGAGTAGACTACGCGGTAACCTGCGATCAGGCGGTCCTTCTTCCCTTTTTGTTTGGGAGAGGAGGGGAAAAGATTTTTTTCCCCTTTTTCCAAATAAAGAACGCCGCCTGATCGCAGGTTAACTACGCGGCGGAGTGCAAGTTTGACAACGTTTATGCGATAGTCAAGGATCCGAATATAATCCTCACCTATTCGCAGCGCAGTGGAAAAGTCTCCTATTTTTTGTATTTAGAAAAACCGGTTATAGCTATTTAGGAAAATAATTGTTCTAGCATAATTACCCAGATGATTATTGAGGGTGCATTCGATTGGCTGTATTCTGGAAAGCTTAAGAGACCGAAAATGTCTTAGAAATCTCTTTTCCCGGGATTCTTTAAACACTAGAATGTAGAGGCTAAAGTATAAAAGTATCTCAGTATTGTATTTCAACCGGACTTCCAGATCTAACGAGATAACAAAGGTCTGAACAAGTGATTTCTATAGTTTACTCCATCTATTCTTATTCCAGCATACAGTCAAACGAACGCGAAAACAGAAATACAAGATAGAGTTCTGCCCAGGTCCACAAACGGCGGAGAAATGCGTTGAGTTTTCTTTTTTAAGGGTTTCTCAATTATTATTATTTTTTTTTTGAAAGAACCTAACGAAATATAAATATTGGTCTTTTTGACTTTATTGCAGTCTTTCATGTTGATAAAAGTAGTCTGTTAAAAAATAAGAGTTTCAAATCGACTTTGATATCACTTAACGCATTTCTTCGAAAACAGCGTTTCAACTCGCGAATCCTGGAGCAAGTCATGTTCTGTCTCGTACCCTGATTAAATAGAATTAACTGTAATTTATTTTACACTGTTCTCTGATATAGCCACATAAAGAAAAGTGTGCTTTGTACTATTAAAGTATATTAACTCCCTGTTAAAAGCTTCAGTTGCTGTTGTCGTTTTTCGCGGTCTGTCTCCTAGTTGGACAACATTTCGCAGAACAAGAGTGTACGCTTTGCTTTACGTGTAATTTTTTCCATTGCAAGCACTACTCGACTTTCAAAGAAATGACGGATTCAATACAAACTCCACGAAACGCAATGCAAGGAATATTTTGGTAGTGTAAGCAAATTAAGCTTAATCAAAAGTTAGTGAAACAAGGAATATCTTAGAAAACTTCTAAGAAAACAAAGTAGCGCTCAAATTTTGCCTTTCAATGAATACGGTAAGTCGAAGATTAGCCTCTACAATGAGTAAAGTTGGGTGTAAAAACAACTCTGGTAAATGAATTGTTCACTTTCAAAGTTCTGTTTTGTTTAATAAATGTTCTACAAACCCACTTACCTGTACTCTGAAGTCACAATGTGTTAGTGCGTTGATGTGAGTGAACGCCATGCCGGAAACTGTAGATGATCAAAACGGAACTTCGCCGGCCCTGGAGAAATAGAGGACTAAAAGTATTGAATGAGAATTATAAAACACTATGAAAAAAACAAGATACGTGTATACGAAGGATATATAAGAGATCGAATCCGCTTAAATTACTCAACAAGACTGTGATAGATGATGGAGATGACTGATGTTTTTCACTGATTTAAAATTCTGGCTAGTTCCCAGTCCTTGGCTTTCCAACGTGTTTCCCTGGACACCAATCTCGTGCCAAATTTGGTGAGATGATTTGGAAGCCTGTACAAAAAAGCTGGAAAGTCTGTGTAACTTCTCAATAATTTAATAGTAGACTGACTGTACATCGTACAGTCAGAGTTTCATTGATCCATAATAATAATGACGTCATTGTACAGCGGCTGGCCATTCGCCATCTTGTACACCAGCGTAGTTCAGCGTATGGTAAGATCTTAACTAGTTTCAACATAGTTTAAGTATGAATAACAATCATATGGTGTAGACAAAGCACTGCGGGAATGTGGACCTTTAAATTCAAGTGTCTAGCAAAACCTTGCTGACTTTTAGGTTGCGTTCGATCGATCTTATTCCTCGTTATTAAGATTCTTTACTGTAATTTTTGGCCCGTTAAGTTATCCATGATTCTTACGATGCTGCTTCAAGTAGGTCTCTAGATACTGTGGAGCACTTACTGCCAAAACAAACGGTTTCTAGAGTTTACTCCATTTATTACTATTCCTCAACCAGGTCAATCGAACGCGCCTTCACTACCCGTAATAATCTTTTTCTTTGTTGATGACATAATAGCACTGTACAATTATTTTTATATGGTTCACAGCTTATCGTTGAGGGAAGAAGATCACCGAAAATATCAATTAGACGTTTGCCTTTTACACGGTGATGAAGTCCAAGTTCCTCAGTGATGTATTCTCTAGTCGATTCTTCATCTGCTTGTAGCAGCACTTGTAATGAATGACAGATGTGCAGTGCAAAGCGGAATGAAAGCAAGACCATCATGATACAGTTTATGTGCTTTAAATCTAAGCCTTGAGATACCATGAGTAGGTCTACTGAACTATAAATGTATATATTTTTACCTCTACCTTCTGCATTGTTATTTTATGTTGAAAAGCTCTGTTGAGAGCATGAAATAATAAAGATTTTGAATTTTCACTTGCCACTCACAGTTAAATAGTATTGTTTCAGTTTAAATAATTATACATAAAGAGGAAATCACATCACATACTATTATTATTGTTCTTGTGGTAAGGTACCCTCAAAAGGGGAACGCTTAATTTTCCCAGTTAGCTATTGGGAGCTATTGCACAGACTGGGTGAAAAAATTGTTAAGTTGTTTGCCAGACACACAGAAAAAAACTGTGTTCTGGTAACCAACTAAACTATTTTTTCTGTTATCAGCAATTTCACTTGAATCAAATGAATACTGGCTGGTTCCTTTTCATTTTTTGGTTTTTGTTTTTTCTAGGCTATTTCAATTGTCGATTTGTAAAGGAAACAGCTAATTTTCGAAGTAAACAATACATAATTTTACAGATACTCGCAGTATCTCAGTATGTCAAGGCATGTTCTAAACCCTTATTACAAGCCCGAATATTTTCGGGCTTTATTTTCACAGTCTACAGGGGCACCCAACCACTGTCTTCTGTAAAATCTGTTCAAAATATTGTCTATAATTTTCTATTACTTGACGACGGCTACAAATGTTAGGAAAGTTTTCTAAAATTTTCGGGAAAATAGTACTGAATCCCTCGTAATTTCGAAAAGACGTAAGTTCCCCTAGGATGACGGAACAGATACAAATTATATGGCGCCGCTTAGAGTGCAGTTCTAGTTATCTAAAAGTACTCTGGATAACCCAAAAAGTGTTTTCAATGTATTTGGGAGCAAACCGTCGTTGGGTGCCCCTGAGACCACAACTGCGATGAACTTCTTTATTTTTAAATGACATCTTGCTTCCTGCTAGTGAGACATTTTATCAGCATTTTTAAAAACAAAAAACCTCTCTCACCGATGGCTGATTTTTTAAAACAAAATTCGATTTAGCTAGTTGAGAAAAAACTTGGTGCAAACACCCCCTCCCTCCCCCCCTCCACCCACCTACCCACCCACCCACCCAACTCGACAAAAGAGAGAGGGAGAGGTTGTCAAGGTTTTATTAAAAGGATATTAGGCAATGGTAAATAATATAATTTAACTGACTCCCAGATAGCTGTGCCCTATTGAAAAACAAGCGCTATACTTCAGTTCGTAGATAGGAACAGACACCTTTATAACAAAAACAGTAACGTTTAATGAAACTTGAATTGTACACATGGTTCTACCTTTCAAATTATTCAAGACGTCTGTTCAACGTTAACATTCCCCATTCTAACAAATCAAAACATACTACGCTTGAAAGTAAAAAATCGTTTTTTAACTCTTTTTTAGAGCCATTTCAAGCTGAAGTTTCCGACCGTACAGGACGGGTAACAAACATCCCTGTAACAATTGGAAAATTCACCTTGCTACTAGGAAAGAATATACTAAGGCGGCTAAATATTGTCCAAACAATCTGTCTACAACAAGTTAACAGAATACTTAGAAAACCTTTCTGGACCACTGAACGAACAACGGAAAACCTATCATAAACACTGAACAAACCAACACAAATAAGTGTCAAAAGCAGATATATTGCGCTTTTTCATTTAACAATACATTATTGTCAAGCTGAAGTTTCCAACGCTATAGGACGGATACCAAAACATCTCTGTAACAATCGAAAAACTTCATCTTGCTAATAGGAGAAAATGTAAGAGCGGCGGAAAGTTTTCCAAGCAAACTATAAGGCAACAACAGAATACTCGGAAAACTTTCCCTCGCCCGAAAAGACAACGATAAAGCTATTTACTTTGCCCTGCTGAACTTTGTATTAGCTGAGTAGCACTTCATACCAGCTAGAACGGATATTAAATGTCGCTATCACGAGGGAAAAAGGCACTCTTCTTTTCCACTATCCCAAATAGGAAATCTGAACCTACCCGAAGGAAAAGTGTCTCTTCGCGCAAACTTGTCGAAACGTTGAAAGCTATGCAGCTTGCGTTTGACTTGTCGATAACTGGGGCAGGTTTGTAAAACGCTGTAAAAGTTTGGATGGAAAACACCTTGCGAATACAGTTGGGCTATTTTCAAAAAGCCGTTTCTGTAGAGTTCATATACAAACATTGGCCCACTTTGCGAGAACTTCACTTCGCGGACTGGTAACAACTGAACTAGAAATGCGTGTAGTATCTCAGTTCTTATAAGTAAAAAACCGCATAATCGTACGAGAGATACGAGGTCACTTTCTGAAAAAGATAGGTAGCGGCATACCTTCCACTCCAAGATATCGAAAAGTAAATCTAAAGAATCACTATCGAAGTTGTTCGGCAGACAAAGTTGATTTTGGCCGTGCGGTTTTAAGCAAACACTACATATACGAAACGGGAGGCTATTACGGAGAAAAGTGGAGAAAAAATCACTAACGAAGGACAAATAATTAGATGAAATTGAACGAGAATAGCTTTCGGAATTTAAGGAAATTACTGTTCTGTCATTGCTGACAATGAACGCGAAGAACAGTTGTGGGATGAGGTCAATTTCTTTAAGTACTTGTGACAGCAGCTGGTCTTCGCCGTAATATGTCATCTCAGCCATGAACTTGTTTGGTAGATTATCTGCCACATTCAAGAAAGGTACTTTACACTTCGCTCACAAGAAAGTATACAATTTATTCATTGTAAAACATTTACTGCTTATGAACTTGGCGATGTATGTCAATTTTTGGTGTTCTTAGCTCGTAGATTCCGTTAGAATGCAAGTAAACGAGGTCGATAGGATAAATCAATGCATTTACAGCTTCTTTAAAACTCTTACCGGCACTGAGTTTAAATTTTGTTGGTTCAGTCTCCGAATACTCAGCTAGATAGGCTGTTTTGTGGTCTTCCGATAATCTTAAAACTTTGCCAATGAACACTTCGGGACATTTTTCAGTAGAATTCGACGCTACTAAAGCAGCGAAATCGCCAGGTATGGGAAGATATTCAATGTTTCCTTCCTCGTCTTCATCGCTCAAGATCAATACTCCGTCTTCGTCAAGGCTTCGAGAAACCGTCGCGCTTAATATATCTAGAGCCTTACTTTTCTTCTGAGCCAAGGGACGTTCGTCGTAAAACCGCTTTTGCGTCCGTACGGAATGCTTCATTAAAGTTGCAAACGATTCTCTCAGCGCAGGATCGCTACTTGCGGGCAAAGTCAAAAAATGATTTACGACCGCTTTTCTTAAATCGACCGTGGTTAATTTCATTGAAAAATATTTTTCGAAAAACGAAGACACGTAATTTGTATACGAAGCATGAGTGAAGGGATCGCCTCTTAAATTGACGAACAAAAAATCATGTTCCTTACCCCCCAAAAGCAAGTTTCTCATTTTAGTGCAGTAAAGCTTCAAATAGTAAGTTAGGAAAGTTAATGGTGTTAGATCTGTTCTGTTCGGTCCATAAGTGAGTCTTGTTTTGTAAGCATCTTCATACAAGATGACGGTTCCGTCTTGATTAAAGCAAAGAAAATTTTGATTCCTACACTCATCGCTGTTTTGGCCGCCATAAATGCGCAAAGAGATGTATTCCTTAACTCGCCCGGGGTTAGCTGAACAGTAAAGCAGCAAGAGACACAAGTTCATGCAACTTCTAGCCTGGTCCAATCCAGTTTTCTCGCTTACTTCCCATTTTAATTCACGGCAAAGTTCTAAAAGTTCACTATAAACCACTTTCTCTAGTACAGGCTGTTTTGCCAAATCATCTACTTTATCTCGTCGTGCTAAGCGTTCTAACTGTCTCTGTATGGCCCTCACTTTGTCTACTGAATCAGTCAAATCTTTGATTTGACTAGATACTGATGGTACTTTCAACACGTTAATGAAAGCGGAAATGTAACGACTGCAAGTAACCGCCTTTACAGAACGCGAATCCATCATGTAATTTGAGAATTGTTGTACTATTTCCGCATCGGCACAGTAGGAAAATTTTGGATCGACTTTTTTCACGTTTTTCAAATACCACATGAATCGAGAAAGTCTTTCAACCATCTTGTCAATAGTCACATTTTGCAACGCACTGCCGTCACGGTCATAATTGAGTTCGGAAGAATAAAACCTTCGTATTTCGTTGATGTCTGAAAGGAGCTCGGGTGACATTTCCTCGCTACTTAGAGAAGCAACCTTTTTGTTTTCATTGCAAGAGGAGTCAGAGGCTTCTTGTGGTACATCATCACTGAGGGGTTCTACGGAATAACCAGTTTTACTACCCACATTCACAAGGTGTCTGCCATCGCTTTCAAGATCGTCATTTTTGGAGGAAGGCCCTGGCTGATCGTCTAAACAGTTATTTTGCGTATTATCAAATTCACTTTGAAAGGTCCAAGGTATTTGAGATTTTATCGGAGAAATACCTGTTGAAAGGCCGCCCGTTACAGTAGGAACTTGGGGTCCAAAGGTTTGCATGAAATGCGATAGAAATCTATAGCTACTATGAAGGCGTAATAAATTTTGTTCACTTATTAATCTAAAAGGACCATTCTGAGGCGGAAGGTGACTGGTGAAAAAGCGGTTCTCGTCTTCTGTACAGACCAAAGTATCTATTTGCAGAAAATTCAATGTATTACATAAATGATCTTCCCCTACACTAAAAAACAGTTTGCTTTTGACCTCGGAAAAACAGTAAAACAATTCTTTTCCTCGTCTTATTGCATTGAGATTGCCAAACTGAACAGCCATTTCGCCAATCAAAGTTCCACCCAAAATAGCAATGTTATATACTTGAAAATTATTACATGAATCAATCAATCTTAAAAAATAAGCTAAACTATAGCATGCATTATTGACTCCTGTCCACGCGGCTGGCAATCTGTTCTGTTGACAATCTGAGAAAAGCCTCCTTACCAGTCTTTATATACTTGAAAATTAGTACATGAATCAATCAATCTTGCTGCAAAAGAGAAAAAAAAGAAAGAAAGAAAGAAAGTTAATACTAACGACATGCTAAAGGGAGTTTGAAACTGCCACACGCAGACTAACACACCCAAAGGCAAATTAAAATGTCTGTACAAAATAATGGCGAAAAAAAAGATTGTTCATTAGTTTCCTTTAAAAAATGAATGAATTCGGCCGAATGGGTCCTCTCCCTAAACCTTTAACCAATTTCATAAACCCTTGCGCGATACTTAATTGTTAAGGGTTGCCTTTTCCCAAAAAATACCCCAGCCTCAATTCGTAAGGGTTGATTTGACAGAAAATTAATCCTAAACCCTTTAGGGTTTATACAAATTTCGTAAGGGTTGACTTGACAGAAAATTAATCCTAAACCCTTTAATTAGGGTTTATACAAATTTCGTAAGGGTTACTTTGACAGAAAATTAACCCTAAAACCCAGTCAAAAACCGTATTGTTAAACCCTAAAGACAATTCACTGCGCTAAAATTGATGTTATTCTAGCGTAAACCTAAAAGCTGACTTGAATTCTAGTCGTACCCTGGGCCTAAAATTGTTTTACAGAATCACCCCATGTCCCATCCAAGACAGCAAAGTGTAAGGAAAATACTTGAAAAATAATATACCTGTTGACCTTATCAGGTCAAGTAAGGAACGCGTCACGGAAAGTTATTGAAAACGATAATTTAATTCGTTTACTTTTTCACGACTATAAGTACGAGAGTTATGTAACTAATCGGAGTTTTCGGAAATAAATTGCTGTTACGTTTGTAAACTGTAACGTCTTCATTTTGGAGAGAAACTCGGGCGGGAAGAGAACATTAAATTATTACCACGACGGAACATTACCCGATTGATTTCAGATGATAAAAGAACAATTGAGATCTTAGAGAACTTTTAAAATTTTAAAGTTTTTAAATGCAAAATTTTACCTAATTGTCGGGCGTGGTTGATCATTTGCATTTGAAAAGTGCAAAATATGCACCAAAAATAGTTCCCATCATTTGGTCACAATTATAAGCAAAGATAAACGGTGTGCCGAAACAAAGTGAGAAAAGTAAGGGTAAAAGCTAGATATCAGTAACGAGCCACTCCTTAATTCACCCGAGTTTTCCCGAACAGTTAAGGTGCTGGATACGGTGGATTGCCCATTGTATAACTGTACAAGTAGGAACGCCCCTTATATAAATGAATGAAATTGAGCTCACCAATCTGGCAACAGCGTCATTTAAGTATGGAATTCCAACAATATCTGCAAAAGAAAAGCGTACACGTATGAACTTGCGGTCACAACACTTTATTGACTACCAAACAACCAAACACCGTTGTATTTATTCGATAGTCATAGGGTCAAAATAGCTACCTTAGTTTATAATATATACAATCGCATAACTCCACCCGATGCCATACTGTACGCGTAGGAACGCCCTTGATAGAAATGAAATGGAACGTTAACTCACCAGCTTTTTTTCTTTCTCTA
The DNA here is from genome assembly GCF_958299795.1 of Porites lutea. NCBI lineage: Eukaryota > Metazoa > Cnidaria > Anthozoa > Scleractinia > Poritidae > Porites > Porites lutea. Next base: position 51,708,056 of record NC_133203.1, read on the forward strand.
GGAGTGTTATACGAAACCGTCATCTAAGTATGAAATTCAAACAGAATCTGCCAAAAACAAAGCGCACACATCGTACAATTAGCTGCGCGAAAATTAACTTTTTTCGATAGTTATAAGGTCAAAATAGCTACCCTAAATGATAATATATATACAATCGCATAATTCCATCATGCTTGGACTCACCAATTTTTAATTTCAAGACGACAGTCGCTAAATGCTTTTCTTTTACTTCTCCAATTGCGTTAAACACATAAACTGTCCAAGGCGAAGGCTACTCCGGCACATTTCCATGTTCTGTTTTCGAAGAGAAAAATACGATCGTCTTTCTGTGAATCAGAAAAGTACCCAGTTCACTTAAAATAGGTCTTTTTTGTGGTACAGAGCAGCAGAGCAGTGACCAGATTTGAAACAGTCGTTATAATCCTTTAAAAGACTCAATGAAATAAACGGTTAAGACACCCACTTACCAAGGCTCTTCGCATTCGTTGTCGGCTTAGTGAAGAAACTCACAAGGCAAGCCAGTTTTTATACATCTTAGTGCCATGATGAAATACTGCGCTCTGATTGGCTTTTCTGTTGTGAAACCGATGCCCGCATCTTGATATAACAACAAACGAAAATAGAAAAACAGCACCAGGACAACGCCTGGGTTATAAACCCTAAGCTTTGTTGGTCATTTGAAATAAATTCAAGGCTATGGGTGAACACTGCTAACAGATCATGTTTAACGCAGATTAAAATATAATTGTACCAGTGGTCTTAATATTGCAAAAGGACAACCAGCTGTTTTGCTAGCGTGTTGGCACGCTCCTTATCGCTGGGTTCATCTTGCTACAACAGGCGATAATTTTAGAGGACATTGAATTAACTGATTAGTGTTGAAGAGGCAAGGCAATTAGCAATTTAATCAAGGCCGGGTTCAAGTTGAAATAGGCATACTTGATAATAAAGAGTGTATTCATGAAACCGGCTTAGCATGCTCAATGGTCACCTGTTTGCCTTTCGTAAAACGTTCACTAACCCTAATAAGGCAGCTTAGTTATAGCAGTTATTCTTATGCGTTGCGAGGGCGACTTTGTTAGGACGTTCTTTGTTAAGAAAAGAAAAAAGAAAAGAATTTTAAAATAACAATAAGCTAATATTGACAGAAAATCATTTCATTGGACTTCCCCGAAAATTCCAATACCTACGCTACCCCGGACAGATCGAGAGTGAAACAACAACAGCAAAAAAATGACTACTCACCCTTCCCATGGCGTTTCCCCTCAACAGAAACAAAATCGGCCGAGGGTAGAATTACAAAACAACTAGTTACTGTAAGATTTCCTAATAAGTAACGCACTGTTCATATACGTTCGTTTTAATTGCTTTGTGCAGTGTTATAAGGGAATTTTAGTAAAGTTTGTGGTTCGTGGAGTTTCCGTGAATAGTTGTGGAAGGGAAGTTCCTTAAAAGTATTTTTAGGTCATTGAGAAAAAAAAAAAACAAGGCTAGAGACCACGGTATAGGCTCAAGGCCATACTTCCGGTTGACCTGGATGGTTCAAGATAACCGGAAGTGAATAGGTCGCTGAACTTTTTGTCTAATGTTTAATGCTTCATTTTAAGGGTGTCCTGAATCTATTTTAAAAGAAAATAAGCAAGCACATTGGTGTTGAGTTTTGTGTACCAATACGGACAATTTAGTACCGTTGTTTCCCTTTTTCGAATTAAAAATGGTCAGTGACCCCGGGGGGGTACTCACTTATTCGAGACATATGGGTATGTGACACCCATCGGATAGGGTTTTTGTGCCGTTTTGGTCTGAAAACGGGTATACACTTTGCGCATTTTAGTCTGGATTCGTGGGAGCTACGGATTGTATGAACGTGGTTATCCTTTCAATTCCAAATGAGTAAGATAGAAAGAGAAATATGCGAATTCGGAACGGATTTGAATTTTTGCTTTCTAATCTAAGTAATGATACCATAATTTCTGCCTAAAGGCCAGGTCTGAAATCGGGTATGAATTTTAGAGGTCTAATCTGAAAACGGGTGTGGAAAATTACATTTTTGGTCTGATATCGGGTCAGGATTAAAAGAACCGCACGGAACACCCCTAGGAGAATTCCAAGGAGAAACCCCTCCTCCCCAACCACGTGACATGTGATTCTCCGTGGTGAAACTCCGTGAAACACGAGGTATTGAGATTTTTGCGATCAACTCTCAGGGAGCTTAAGAGGAGTTCTCTTTAACAGAATTCGTCCCAAGAACGCCCTGAAAGAACGCTACTCACGTAGTAATGGCGAAACGGTGAGCTACATTTGATTAGCAGCGAATTATATTAGTTATATCCACAGCTGACACTGTTATTTACAAATTATTTCCAGCCTGACAATTCGATCGCTTCTTTGTTTTGATGTGTCATCCAGTTGTTAAAGGTTGGAAAAAGAGTTGTAAAGTGTGGTTTGATTGTGAATTCTGTGAACTATTCTCTGTGAAAGCTGGATTTGAAATTGCTGGAGAATTTTAAAAAACCAAGCACAGTCACACATTAGTAGTCCAGGTAGCATGGAGCGCCAGGAGGCATCTAAAGAACAATTTGTCACGTTTGAGCCCCTTTTTCTGACCAAGGATTCTGTAACACGTGGTTAGTAAGCAAAATTCAGTTCAATCTATCCGCCAAGAGTAAAGAAGACACTTATCATTGTATTTGCTGGGCTAAAATCCTTCATAATTCAGCTGTTCAAGTCAGGTGTCATAATTGTTCTGATCATTGCATGTTCACTTGTTTGTTTGACTTCCCTATCACAATAGGCAGCTCTAAGTGCCAGCAGGGGGGGGAAGCAGTGGCCCGCGCCCATCTCTGTCCGGGCCTACGTGCCATGAGCATGCTGTGAAGTCACCTGCCTGTCTCTGCGCCCCTCCGTCCAGGTAAGGAATGGACACCATGTTTGTTCAACTGTCCACTGAGTTTAAGGGCTGTAATTAATGTGGATGATGCGGTGCATGATAACATTATTGGTGCACACACAATTTGGCTGGACTTTAATGATTATATATAGCTAGACTGTCTCCCGTGACACTGGTTCATTGATTCGTACATGCATGAGTCAGTAGAATGTTGTGTCGCAGTTTCTTTCGTTGAGCTGGCTTAGGGTTAGTCTTTGTTTTGCCTTGGTATCAAAAAATTCATTTAGCAGGCAAATTTTACCCCAGCTTATAGCCAGAGACAGTGGAAAAGCACAGATGAACAGCCTGAAATAAGCCAATTAATTATTATGTCCACTCACTCAGCGAAAAGAGACTCGATCTGAGCGTGGAGAAAGGATTAGGGTTCTTATTCTAATACTAATACTGTAGTTGAACACTGTTATTTACAAATTATTTCCAGCCTGACAATTCGATCGCTTCTTTGTTTTGATGTGTCATCCAGTTGTTAAAGGTTGGAAAAAGAGTTGTAAAGTGTGGTTTGATTGTGAATTCTGTGAACTATTCTCTGTGAAAGCTGGATTTGAAATTGCTGGAGAATTTTAAAAAACCAAGCACAGTCACACATTAGTAGTCCAGGTAGCATGGAGCGCCAGGAGGCATCTAAAGAACAATTTGTCACGTTTGAGCCCCTTTTTCTGACCAAGGATTCTGTAACACGTGGTTAGTAAGCAAAATTCAGTTCAATCTATCCGCCAAGAGTAAAGAAGACACTTATCATTGTATTTGCTGGGCTAAAATCCTTCATAATTCAGCTGTTCAAGTCAGGTGTCATAATTGTTCTGATCATTGCATGTTGACTTGTTTGTTTGACTTCCCTATCACAATAGGCAGCTCTAAGTGCCAGCAGGGGGGGGAAGCAGTGGCCCGCGCCCATCTCTGTCCGGGCCTACGTGCCATGAGCATGCTGTGAAGTCACCTGCCTGTCTCTGCGCCCCTCCGTCCAGGTAAGGAATGGACACCATGTTTGTTCAACTGTCCACTGAGTTTAAGGGCTGTAATTAATGTGGATGATGCGGTGCATGATAACATTATTGGTGCACACACAATTTGGCTGGACTTTAATGATTATATATAGCTAGACTGTCTCCCGTGACACTGGTTCATTGATTCGTACATGCATGAGTCAGTAGAATGTTGTGTCGCAGTTTCTTTCGTTGAGCTGGCTTAGGGTTAGTCTTTGTTTTGCCTTGGTATCAAAAAATTCATTTAGCAGGCAAATTTTACCCCAGCTTATAGCCAGAGACAGTGGAAAAGCACAGATGAACAGCCTGAAATAAGCCAATTAATTATTATGTCCACTCACTCAGCGAAAAGAGACTCGATCTGAGCGTGGAGAAAGGATTAGGGTTCTTATTCTAATACTAATACTGTAGTTGAACACTGTTATTTACAAATTATTTCCAGCCTGACAATTCGATCGCTTCTTTGTTTTGATGTGTCATCCAGTTGTTAAAGGTTGGAAAAAGAGTTGTAAAGTGTGGTTTGATTGTGAATTCTGTGAACTATTCTCTGTGAAAGCTGGATTTGAAATTGCTGGAGAATTTTAAAAAACCAAGCACAGTCACACATTAGTAGTCCAGGTAGCATGGAGCGCCAGGAGGCATCTAAAGAACAATTTGTCACGTTTGAGCCCCTTTTTCTGACCAAGGATTCTGTAACACGTGGTTAGTAAGCAAAATTCAGTTCAATCTATCCGCCAAGAGTAAAGAAGACACTTATCATTGTATTTGCTGGGCTAAAATCCTTCATAATTCAGCTGTTCAAGTCAGGTGTCATAATTGTTCTGATCATTGCATGTTCACTTGTTTGTTTGACTTCCCTATCACAATAGGCAGCTCTAAGTGCCAGCAGGGGGGGGAAGCAGTGGCCCGCGCCCATCTCTGTCCGGGCCTACGTGCCATGAGCATGCTGTGAAGTCACCTGCCTGTCTCTGCGCCCCTCCGTCCAGGTAAGGAATGGACACCATGTTTGTTCAACTGTCCACTGAGTTTAAGGGCTGTAATTAATGTGGATGATGCGGTGCATGATAACATTATTGGTGCACACACAATTTGGCTGGACTTTAATGATTATATATAGCTAGACTGTCTCCCGTGACACTGGTTCATTGATTCGTACATGCATGAGTCAGTAGAATGTTGTGTCGCAGTTTCTTTCGTTGAGCTGGCTTAGGGTTAGTCTTTGTTTTGCCTTGGTATCAAAAAATTCATTTAGCAGGCAAATTTTACCCCAGCTTATAGCCAGAGACAGTGGAAAAGCACAGATGAACAGCCTGAAATAAGCCAATTAATTATTATGTCCACTCACTCAGCGAAAAGAGACTCGATCTGAGCGTGGAGAAAGGATTAGGGTTCTTATTCTAATACTAATACTGTAGTTGAACACTGTTATTTACAAATTATTTCCAGCCTGACAATTCGATCGCTTCTTTGTTTTGATGTGTCATCCAGTTGTTAAAGGTTGGAAAAAGAGTTGTAAAGTGTGGTTTGATTGTGAATTCTGTGAACTATTCTCTGTGAAAGCTGGATTTGAAATTGCTGGAGAATTTTAAAAAACCAAGCACAGTCACACATTAGTAGTCCAGGTAGCATGGAGCGCCAGGAGGCATCTAAAGAACAATTTGTCACGTTTGAGCCCCTTTTTCTGACCAAGGATTCTGTAACACGTGGTTAGTAAGCAAAATTCAGTTCAATCTATCCGCCAAGAGTAAAGAAGACACTTATCATTGTATTTGCTGGGCTAAAATCCTTCATAATTCAGCTGTTCAAGTCAGGTGTCATAATTGTTCTGATCATTGCATGTTCACTTGTTTGTTTGACTTCCCTATCACAATAGGCAGCTCTAAGTGCCAGCAGGGGGGGGAAGCAGTGGCCCGCGCCCATCTCTGTCCGGGCCTACGTGCCATGAGCATGCTGTGAAGTCACCTGCCTGTCTCTGCGCCCCTCCGTCCAGGTAAGGAATGGACACCATGATTGTTCAAGGGACTCAGTCCATTGAGTTTAAGGGCTGCTGTTGTGGATGATGCGGTGCATTCTAACATTGGTGACACAATTTGGCTGGACTTTAATAATTATATAGCTAGACTGTCTTCCGTGACACTGGTTCATTGATTCGTACATGCATGAGTCTGTATAATGTTATGTCGCAGTTTCTTTTTTTGAGCTGAGTTAGTTTTTGTGTTCCTTTGGTATCAAAAAATTCATTTAGCAGGCAGATTTGACCCCTATAGCCAGAAACAGTGGAAAAACACAGATTAAGAGCCTGAAATTTGCCAATTAGTTTTCTTACCTTTACTTGTTAAGCCGTTATGATTCATATTAGGTTTACAAACCTTAAATGAAGTAGGATTTTTATAGGCAGTCACTTGAGGAATCGGCTGTGATTATTTGTATGCTTGTGATTTCGAGGTCTTTCTTTCTGTTGCGTCCTAATGTCGCGCGGTAAAACATTTGCTAATTACTAACAGGGTTATGGCAAATGTACATAAGCGATTATGGGAATATTCATTTAAAGACCTTTTATTCTGAGCTATCTTAATCAAGTCGGTCTCAGTTCAGAGTAATCAAAATAATGATCGAAAGACGTTCAACAAACGGTTGTCTTCAGTATAGGACAAACAGAAATTCCCCTTTAGCCTTCAAATATTTGCTGGCGGGTAGAAAGAAATCCTCTGTATCCTTTCCCATTCAAGTAGCAGATAATGTACGGTTGTAAATTAGTTGGTCGTTTCCCCATGCGTCCTGTTTAATATTCAGTTGATGTTGATAGTGTTTCGACGGTATAATTTTCCCTAATCAGCCTAATTGAAAGTAGACGTATGAGGTAAACTTTGAGTTAAAATATTTGTATTTAATCCCTCTAAAATTAAACCAATAAACGACTCAACATTTTAATATAACCGAGACTAACATTTCGCAGCAGTTTCGTTTGATAAAACTTGTTAAGAATGAATTTACTATAATCATTTGCCTATATTGGGTCTCTTCTTTTGAGTAATCCACAAGATCGCTAAGGTTGATTTCCATGACGCGTTTCTGGCTACGCACGTTGACGCACGTAAATAAAACAGAGGCAAAGGTGCCGAGCGTAAAGGAGAAGTTTAGCGTGGTTCAACTTTTACGCCTACGAGCGACCTTTCACACATTGCCTCTGTGTTGTTTGCGAACGTAAATTTTACGCACGTGCACACGCCAAAATTAGGCGACACTAGAAATCAACCCTTACGGGTCCCTGATTACCATTCACATAAATACAGTAATAGACTATTATTAAGACATATTACCCAGCTTTTATTGAAGAAAATATCACGTTTTTCTTGTCTCGGCGACGTTATTGTTGTCAATACTACAGAAAGGAAGCCTTGAGAACTTAATGGTAAGTGTAAAATCTCATTTCTGTTAATTACGAAAACGTTACACTTAATTTCTGCTACGCTCGAGACACATACTTATGCATTGTTTTTTCTATTTTTTTCCAATAGTTCCTGAAGCATTTTTTATCTGTGTAATGTAAAGGAAAGCATTCACCAAACGAGTCATCACGAACCTGTCAAAACAAAGGGTTTACCTCGGTGTAAGAACAGATTAAGTGGCATAGACCCAGTTCACTCAGTCTAGTCCTTGTTTAAAGTGTAGACTGTATAATAAAAAGGGAAGTTGTATTACTTGTAAGTTTACACACAAAAATTAAAGCAACAGCTAAAGCGAGACTTGACTTTACTATGGTGAAATAACTATAACTTTTTTTACTTTGTTTTTCACGTTTTCTTGTTTAATGCTTTTAAAATTACATGATTCACATGCAACAAAGAATTGAAATGCGTCACAGACTGAAGCATTTTCCAAAGCAACAGCTAAAGCGAGAGTTTTTCAATTAGATACTGGCAATGACTTATGGAGATATAACGATGACGTTTTTTGAACTAGAGTGGAGCATTTTCCTATTTAATGACTTTACTATTTAATTAATAGTTATACCATTTCAGGAACATGTCCTTTCGGTATTTCGCCATGACAAGCTCCTCAATCTCCTGAGGTATCAACGGCCCGAAAGTCCCTCTGTCTGACAACATATATCTGTTCGGTACTGTTCATATAGATTTCACCAATCGGTGCTGCACCCATTTTTTTTTTTGAAAAATATAGCCTTAGAGTCCTGCAATCGAGTCATCTCGATATTTTCTTCATCTCAGTGTAAGAACATATGTAATTTGGGAAAAATATAAAAGGATTGTTGCACTAAACTATTCACTTGAATGTTAGCTTTAAATTCAATATGTCATAGTAGAAAAATGATTGTACATAAATAGAAGTTATTCTTTCGAAAAAATGAGGTTATGTTGTTTACAAATACGGAATAATTGTCATGAAAATTAGACATGTATATTAGAAAAAGAAAAAGAAATTGTAGGAATAAAAAACGCTAAAAAATCTGCATATTTTTCTTTACCATTTCCTTTAATAGTTATATCATTTCAGGACAGTGTCTTTTGGTATTTAGCAATGACGAGCTCCTTTATTTCCTGTAGTACCAGAGGCCCAAAAAAGGTCCTTTTTATCATGACAGTGGTCAACATTTCTTTAGTACCGTCTATATAAATTTCCCCAATAGGTGCAGCTCCAATCTTTATTTCTATGATTGATGCACTTGATTCTTTTAAGGGAGTCATCTTGAACCTGTCAGAAACAAAAATAATTGTACATAAATAGAAGTTATACTTAACAAAAATGAGGTTGTGTTGTTTACAAATACGGAATAATTGTTATAAAAATTAGACATGTATATTACAAAAAGAAAAAGAAATTGTAGGAATAAAAAACGCTCAAAAATCTGTATATTTTTCATGTGAACGTAACTGTCTCGTTAATCTAGTATCATTTCCTAGGGAATTAATTTCTCAACAACTGGTTTCTAGCTGCTGTTTAAACCATTAAATGTCACTTACAATTACTTTGCCTCGGACTGTTGAGCGCATTAGCCTTATCTCTCTATAAACCGCCTGCTTGAATAGGTCTTCTTGTCCATGGCATCACACATCACAAAACTCTGTGCTCGGCCTGAACAGTTATTTTCACGTCCCTGTGTCTTCTCCATAGTTCTTCGTTTCCGCATTTGAAAACAGCTCTGAGTCCTTTCTTCATCACAATGGTGGCCTTTGGTCGTCCCGGCGATCGTTGGACCTCAATTATTTCTACGAAAAATAGTCATTGTTGTCAATACCACAGAAGGGAAGCCTTGAGAGCTTATTGGTAAGTGTAAAATCTCATTTCTGTTAATTACGAAAACGTTTCACGTAATTTCTGTTACGCACGAGACACATACTTATGCATTGTTTTTTGTCTTTTTTCCAATAGTTCCTGAAGCATTTTTTATCTGTGTAATATAAAGGGAAGCATTCACCAAGAACCTGTCAAAACAAAGGGTTTACCTCGGTGTAAGAACAGATTAAGTGGCATAGACCCAGTTCACTCAGTCTAGTCCTTGTTTAAACTGTAAACTGTGTAATAGAAAGGGAAGCTGTATTACTTGTAAATTTACACACAAAAAACAAAGCAACAGCTAAAGCGAGAGTTTTTCAATTAGATACTGGCAAAGACTTACGGAGATATAACTATAACGTTTTTTTGAACTAGAGTGAAGCATTTTCCTATTTAATGACTTTACCATTTAATTTAATAGTTATACCATTTCAGGAACAAGTCCTCTCGGTATTTCGCTAGGACAAGTTCTTTGATCTCTTGGGGGATTAAGGGCCCGAAAAAGTCCCTCTGTCTCACAACGTACACCTTTTCACTACCGTTCATATACATTTCCCCGATAGGTGCTGCACCCATTTTTTTTTTTTTTTGAAAAATATAGCCTTAGAGTCCTGCGATCGAGTCATCTCGATATTTTCTTCATCTCAGTGTAAGAACATACGTAATTTGCGAAACATATAAAAGGATTGTTGCACTAAATTATTCACTTGAATGTTAGCTTTAAATTCAATATGTCATAGTAGAAAAAAGATTGTACATAAATAGAAGTTATACTTTCGAGAAAATGCGGCTATGTTGTTTACAAATACGGAATAATTGTTATGAAAGTTAGACATGTATAATATTAGAAAAAGAACAAGAAATCGTAGGAATAAAAAACGCTCAAAAATCTGTATATTTTTCAAGTGAACGTAATTGTCTCGTTGATCTAGTATCATTTCCTAGGGAATTAATTTCTCAACAACTGGTTTCTAGCTGCTGTTTAAACCATTAAATGTCACTTACAATTACTTTGCCTCGGACTGTTGAGCGCATTGGCCTTATCTCTCTATAAACCGCCTGCTTGAATACGTCTTCTTGCTCGGCCTGAACAGTTATTTCCACGTCCCTGTGTCTTCTCCATAGTTCTCCTTTTTCGCATTTGAAAACAGCTCTGTGATTTGTTACACTCAGAGTCCTTTCTTCATCACAATGGTGGCCTTTGGTCGTCCCGGCGATCGTTGGACCTCAATTATTTCTACGAAAAATAGTCATTGTTGTCAATACCACAGAAGGGAAGCCTTGAGAGCTTATTGGTAAGTGTAAAATCTCATTTCTGTTAATTACGAAAACGTTTCACGTAATTTCTGTTACGCACGAGACACATACTTATGCATTGTTTTTTCTCTTTTTTCCAATAGGTCCTGCACCCATTTTTTTCTGTATAATATAAAGATAAGCATCCACCAAACGAGACATCACGAACTTATCAAAACAAAGGGTTACCTCGGTGTAAGAACGAGTGGCAGAGACCCAGTTCAGTCAGCCTACGGTATTCCTTGTTTAATTTTAGACAGAACATAGGATTTGTCAGTATTGCCATGAAGCTCAGCTAGGGTGTTAGGATCAACTCTAGACCTCATTAATAAACAGTTCCTTAACATTTGCTTAAATCCACCTTCAGTCAAGTTGGTCCTTTTAATCATGACGGTCGTCAACATTTCTTTAGTACCGTCTATGTAAATTTCCCCAATAGGTGCCCCTCCAATTTTAATTTCTATTATAAAGCACTTGATTCCTTCAAGGGGGTCACCATGAACCTGTCAAAACAAAGGGTTTACCCCAGTGTAAGAACGTATGCAATTTGCAACGAGTATAAAAGGATTGTCGCACGATAATTAACCCCTTGAATGTTAGCTTTAAATTCAATATGTCATAGTAGAAAAAATAATTGTACATAAATAGAAGTTATACTTAACAAAAATGAGGTTGTGTTGTTTACAAATACGGAATAATTGTTATAAAAATTAGACATGTATATTACAAAAAGAAAAAGAAATTGTAGGAATAAAAAACGCTCAAAAATCTGTATATTTTTCAAGTGAACGTAACTGTCTCGTTAATCTAGTATCATTTCCTAGGGAATTAATTTCTCAATAACTGGTTTCTAGCTGCTGTTTAATCATTAAATGTCACTTACAATTACTTTGCCTCGGACTTTTGAGCGCATTGGCCTTATCTCTCTATAAACCGCTCTCTTGAATAGGTCTTCTTGTTCGGCCTGAACAGTTATTTTCACGTCCCTGTGTCTTTTCCATAGTTCTTCTTTTTCTCATTTGAAAACAGCTCTGTGATTTTTTACACTCAGAGTCCTTTCGTCATCACAATGGTGGCCTTTCATCGTCCCGGCGATCGTTGGACCATTATTATCTGTACGAAAAATAAGATTACAAATATATACTCTTACAAGGGAAAAAAAATCACTGAAAGAAATGCAAAAATGTATGTCGTCGCCAAGATGAGTCTTGTCACCTGTGGAATTTTAAGGACCCGTTTTATGCAACTTTAAAACATTTTGTACATAGAAAAGAATGTAAAATTATCTGTTGTTTACAAACACAGAGTAATGTTTATGGGAATTAAAAGTGTATATTGCAAAACGAAGAATAAAAACTTGTTTAAGATAAGTTGCTGTATTTCATTTGTTTTACCAGCGATTACTGCCTCCTTAATCAATAATGGGATACATGAAACATGCGCAACAGGCCATTACCAGCTCTTTATGTGACTCACAGTCCTTTTGTTATCGTTATACTAGTCTTTGTTTTCCCGACCGGCTTCGCTTCATCATTTCCAAGTTTATGTCCCTTGTTCAGCCTTTTAGAAATTGTACTGGAGACCTCTGAAGATAGCTTTTATTACTCGCGTCGTGCTTATGTTTGACGATAATAATTATTTTCAATCTAACAGTCCGTCACTCGCAAAACTTCGCGAGGAGAATAAAGATAAAACTCTAAAGAAGTAGGGTAAGTAATTAAAGTAAGAAACGCAAGGTGTCCTAATACTAACGCGTTAATTTTCCATGCTTAAAACTATCTAATTTTTTATTCTTTTTAAGTATTTTCTGTTAAAATATGAACGTTAAAACTCAACCAAACGAGAATTAAACCGTGGTGTAAAATGACTGTCTTTTTGAAAGGTTTAGCGGGGAAAACGACCGAAAAATATACAACCATTTTTTGAATTGTTATGTGGTGCTTTTTCATCCTCGGTGACCCAGGGGCAGCTACTCAGAACGTGATAAACGCACTTGCGAAATATTTGCGAAGTTTACAAGTTGACCGCAAATTGAAAAAGATAACAAAGAAATTGAGATGCAGAATATTTTCCGAAACGATGTGTAAGTATAAATTATTCAAAGAGAGGTTCGTAAAGAGAAGTAAGAATTTTGAGGAAAAGCTTTCCGGAAAAAAATGATTCTTCCTGCGAAAAGAGATAACAAAAGAAAATAATTAATTGAAATCAAACGCTTATATCCTACTTGAAATAGATAGCATTTAAAATGACTCTATTTGCTGCATACCTGTCGAAATGCTGGGTTTTTCCTTCTAGCTCTTGCATTCTCCAACGCGATGAAGATTGTTTTTTACAATTTGAGCTACAGTCGACTATGTATGACGGACAAATCCAAACTTTAAAACTGGAAATCGAAGTGTCCTTTGACTGTCATATAAAAAGTTTGTTTTCTTTTAACTGACTGAAAATAAGCGGTAAAGACTAAGGTAATAGGGAGATTAGGAGTCACATTCACGGCGCACCGCAAGCGGTAGACTCAGGTTGAGGGGAATTCTCAAAATAGGAAAGAAGCAAATAAAAAAAGGATAAAGCAGTTCTGAATGAAAATAACCGCAAACTGCTTATTGTATAGGAAAAGAACAGTCAAAGTCAAGTAAGGGGAAAACTTGGTCATGTGGCGAAAATTCATGATTGCCGTCTACCCTAAACGTGACTCTTAATCTCTCTAATTTGTCCGTCTTAGAGAGGTGTCCGTTAAGAGAAAGTTAGCTGCATGTACTAAATGTGCCCGCTTACTCCGTGTAGGCATGCCTTCTTTGTCGCTGTTTTCTCTTCTCTAGATCGTATCGCGCTTTTCTGCATATAAGAGGATTTACAAACGGAGCCTCCTCGCCAAACGCCCCGCGTCTTTCTCTGATTGCTGTTTGAAAAGCTGCATTTAACTCCTCATTGTAAAAGTAGCGAGGAGTTGGAAAAGCGTAGCCTGTTGCGAGTGCACGAGATGCTATCTCGAACCTTCCCAGAGACGGCTGAATATTTGAAGGAGGGTTTTGGCTGTCGAAAACCGATCGAATATCTATTAATAATCGGTCATACAAGTCGACACCGTAGCAGTCAGCGAGAATATGTGCGTTATCGATGGGAATTGGACCTCTTATTTCACGGAGTTGCGTTTCTAAAAAATCACGCCCCTCTCGCCAATACCTCTGGTCTACATCGCAGTCACTTCGTCGCGGCTCGCGCGGTGCTTCTTGCGTGTCGTATCCTAAAAGCCGACTTCTTTTCTCTACTAAGGTTGTCGGAGCACCATGAAAAATACGAAGTTCCTCGGGATATTGATTGCCCACGACCTTCTTCATAGATTCGTCTCGGCATGGTTCATCTTGAACAAAAAAACCGTGAAGTTGAGTTATTTTTAAACTCGGTAGCCCGTCCCCGTCCCCTAAACTTTCATCAGGAGGATATTGCAGACATAATCGCAGATAAGCAGATTCGTAACGGCTATCTTGCGCTGTGCGGACATTCGAAGGGAGAAGGTAATCGTCGTTGATGATTTTGTTGTCCAAAAACGAGGCGACTTCGGGAATTACGCGCAAGGCATGCCTCCAGGTTAGATCGACTTGTTTTAAAACTGGAAAGCGGTAAACAGCCCATGAGAGTGTCAGTAGTTCTCTGAGGTAGTTGTAGCTTAGGTGGATTCCGCGATTGTTAGCAAGATCAAAAGCCACACTCAGACAATGCATGTTTCGTGAGCGTCCTAAAACATCGATTTGTTTCGCAATTTGTAGATTTTGTAAGAAGACATGATAGGTCTCCAGATCGCTTAGATGCATTATCATCGAAGAAATATTTTCAATCATAGCGGCTTCCGTGGAATCTGAAATTGAAGGCCTAACTGATAATGAATTCTCGCATCGAGCGGACTCTATGAAAGTACGAAATTTTAGATTAGAAACATATAATGCGAAATCTGCGCTTGTCCGACATCCTGTAGCGAACCGAATGGATTTTGGTAGAGTTTCTTCGTCTGCGGCGTGGGTACCTGCCCCTTCACTCCCACGGTCCTGTGTAGGTGTAGCTTCCTCATCGCTGTCGTCATCGTCTTCCGCTGGAGATTCCATTTCCTGGAAAGGTGGCAGAGAGAAACAACTTTAAGACATATGACGATGATAAGGACTTTCCTATATTAAACAATTATTCGATTATTTAATTAGGATATCAGAAAAACCGAATGAAATGATTGTTTTATTATACATTGTTTTGAAGAGAATAATGACAAACACACCATCGCAAGGAACCTGAATTGAATATTATTTTTATTGGAAATCGTGTATTGCGGGCTCCGCAACCTACAGATTAGTTAGTTGTCTGCGCTGATTTCCAAAATTAGCTGTAGAGGAAAGATAGTGAGTACAATGTAAGATAAAATGGGTGTTTTATCTGTGTGTTGTGAAACAATACGTTTTGTGATGAAAGTTGAGGCTGGCGCCGCTGAAAAAGGTTCTACAGTTATCATGAATATGACAGAAAAGAAATTTTAAAGGGCCTAATCCTGGCACCTAACTGTAAACGGGAACCTTTAGGCTGTTTCCACGGGAAAGTTGTAACGAATTTATGATGCGTCTTTTTACCTGAGACATTTCCCCACCAGCATCTGTTGAACCACTGGCCTGTGTAATGGTACTGCTTTGCGAGGCTGCGACGTCAGATTCTTCCGCGGGGACAGTTGGAGTTTGGTGGGCAGGTGAACTTACGCGCAAATCGGCTCTTTCTTTTAACACTGGTAGTAAATAGGTGGCTTCGGTTTTCTGTGTTACGAGGCGAACTGCTCGATCGATCGAAACATTATCTAAACCTTTAAGGATCATTAAAACGGAGCCAAGGTACATTGCGACGACTTCAAATCCGTACGACAAATAAAGACCTAGAGCCGATTTATTCTTAAAACAGCCTGCTAATTGAAGCCATACGTTCACGGTAGATTGGCGTCGCGCGTTTAAATTTAGATTATGCAGCGCTTCTAAACCTGTTGCGATGCAGATGTCTCCTAGACATTTTCCTTTCTTATCGACGCTTCGAATACAATAACTTAATTCCCAAATAGTTTTACGGGTTGTCTGCATGATGTCCCTGTGAATTTGTAATAAGGGTAGAGGTTCCATTAAAGAAGGGTCATAGGTGTTCTTCTTGAACATGGCGATAGCACAGGGAGTACCGTTAGATTTGTCGAACGCAACCACCGTCAACCGGTCCCCCTCTCCAAGAAATGATTTCGAAACTTCGTTCTTATACGTGTTGATGTTAAGTTGATTTTTCGAAGCTTCGCCCGGATCTAGCATTGATTGCAAAGTATTTAGTTCGCACGATTCCGAAAGTGACTGCCCATCTGGATAAATCTGCGTGAGAAAAAAAAAATGAAAAGGTAAATTCAGACGAACTCCATTTATCGGAGGCCTGACTGAATAACACGGAAAACTGAAATAAACGTTGGCACCCTGTGAAGTTCTGCAAATACCAGCATTAATTATTTTACACGATAATATTTACGCGACGGCCAATACAACTAAGTGGGCGGTCAGCGAATATTATCTGTAAAACAATTCGAATAAGGACTTGCTTAGTAACTTTGAGAGTAGACTACGCGGTAACCTGCGATCAGGCGGTCCTTCTTCCCTTTTTGTTTGGGAGAGGAGGGGAAAAGATTTTTTTCCCCTTTTTCCAAATAAAGAACGCCGCCTGATCGCAGGTTAACTACGCGGCGGAGTGCAAGTTTGACAACGTTTATGCGATAGTCAAGGATCCGAATATAATCCTCACCTATTCGCAGCGCAGTGGAAAAGTCTCCTATTTTTTGTATTTAGAAAAACCGGTTATAGCTATTTAGGAAAATAATTGTTCTAGCATAATTACCCAGATGATTATTGAGGGTGCATTCGATTGGCTGTATTCTGGAAAGCTTAAGAGACCGAAAATGTCTTAGAAATCTCTTTTCCCGGGATTCTTTAAACACTAGAATGTAGAGGCTAAAGTATAAAAGTATCTCAGTATTGTATTTCAACCGGACTTCCAGATCTAACGAGATAACAAAGGTCTGAACAAGTGATTTCTATAGTTTACTCCATCTATTCTTATTCCAGCATACAGTCAAACGAACGCGAAAACAGAAATACAAGATAGAGTTCTGCCCAGGTCCACAAACGGCGGAGAAATGCGTTGAGTTTTCTTTTTTAAGGGTTTCTCAATTATTATTATTTTTTTTTTGAAAGAACCTAACGAAATATAAATATTGGTCTTTTTGACTTTATTGCAGTCTTTCATGTTGATAAAAGTAGTCTGTTAAAAAATAAGAGTTTCAAATCGACTTTGATATCACTTAACGCATTTCTTCGAAAACAGCGTTTCAACTCGCGAATCCTGGAGCAAGTCATGTTCTGTCTCGTACCCTGATTAAATAGAATTAACTGTAATTTATTTTACACTGTTCTCTGATATAGCCACATAAAGAAAAGTGTGCTTTGTACTATTAAAGTATATTAACTCCCTGTTAAAAGCTTCAGTTGCTGTTGTCGTTTTTCGCGGTCTGTCTCCTAGTTGGACAACATTTCGCAGAACAAGAGTGTACGCTTTGCTTTACGTGTAATTTTTTCCATTGCAAGCACTACTCGACTTTCAAAGAAATGACGGATTCAATACAAACTCCACGAAACGCAATGCAAGGAATATTTTGGTAGTGTAAGCAAATTAAGCTTAATCAAAAGTTAGTGAAACAAGGAATATCTTAGAAAACTTCTAAGAAAACAAAGTAGCGCTCAAATTTTGCCTTTCAATGAATACGGTAAGTCGAAGATTAGCCTCTACAATGAGTAAAGTTGGGTGTAAAAACAACTCTGGTAAATGAATTGTTCACTTTCAAAGTTCTGTTTTGTTTAATAAATGTTCTACAAACCCACTTACCTGTACTCTGAAGTCACAATGTGTTAGTGCGTTGATGTGAGTGAACGCCATGCCGGAAACTGTAGATGATCAAAACGGAACTTCGCCGGCCCTGGAGAAATAGAGGACTAAAAGTATTGAATGAGAATTATAAAACACTATGAAAAAAACAAGATACGTGTATACGAAGGATATATAAGAGATCGAATCCGCTTAAATTACTCAACAAGACTGTGATAGATGATGGAGATGACTGATGTTTTTCACTGATTTAAAATTCTGGCTAGTTCCCAGTCCTTGGCTTTCCAACGTGTTTCCCTGGACACCAATCTCGTGCCAAATTTGGTGAGATGATTTGGAAGCCTGTACAAAAAAGCTGGAAAGTCTGTGTAACTTCTCAATAATTTAATAGTAGACTGACTGTACATCGTACAGTCAGAGTTTCATTGATCCATAATAATAATGACGTCATTGTACAGCGGCTGGCCATTCGCCATCTTGTACACCAGCGTAGTTCAGCGTATGGTAAGATCTTAACTAGTTTCAACATAGTTTAAGTATGAATAACAATCATATGGTGTAGACAAAGCACTGCGGGAATGTGGACCTTTAAATTCAAGTGTCTAGCAAAACCTTGCTGACTTTTAGGTTGCGTTCGATCGATCTTATTCCTCGTTATTAAGATTCTTTACTGTAATTTTTGGCCCGTTAAGTTATCCATGATTCTTACGATGCTGCTTCAAGTAGGTCTCTAGATACTGTGGAGCACTTACTGCCAAAACAAACGGTTTCTAGAGTTTACTCCATTTATTACTATTCCTCAACCAGGTCAATCGAACGCGCCTTCACTACCCGTAATAATCTTTTTCTTTGTTGATGACATAATAGCACTGTACAATTATTTTTATATGGTTCACAGCTTATCGTTGAGGGAAGAAGATCACCGAAAATATCAATTAGACGTTTGCCTTTTACACGGTGATGAAGTCCAAGTTCCTCAGTGATGTATTCTCTAGTCGATTCTTCATCTGCTTGTAGCAGCACTTGTAATGAATGACAGATGTGCAGTGCAAAGCGGAATGAAAGCAAGACCATCATGATACAGTTTATGTGCTTTAAATCTAAGCCTTGAGATACCATGAGTAGGTCTACTGAACTATAAATGTATATATTTTTACCTCTACCTTCTGCATTGTTATTTTATGTTGAAAAGCTCTGTTGAGAGCATGAAATAATAAAGATTTTGAATTTTCACTTGCCACTCACAGTTAAATAGTATTGTTTCAGTTTAAATAATTATACATAAAGAGGAAATCACATCACATACTATTATTATTGTTCTTGTGGTAAGGTACCCTCAAAAGGGGAACGCTTAATTTTCCCAGTTAGCTATTGGGAGCTATTGCACAGACTGGGTGAAAAAATTGTTAAGTTGTTTGCCAGACACACAGAAAAAAACTGTGTTCTGGTAACCAACTAAACTATTTTTTCTGTTATCAGCAATTTCACTTGAATCAAATGAATACTGGCTGGTTCCTTTTCATTTTTTGGTTTTTGTTTTTTCTAGGCTATTTCAATTGTCGATTTGTAAAGGAAACAGCTAATTTTCGAAGTAAACAATACATAATTTTACAGATACTCGCAGTATCTCAGTATGTCAAGGCATGTTCTAAACCCTTATTACAAGCCCGAATATTTTCGGGCTTTATTTTCACAGTCTACAGGGGCACCCAACCACTGTCTTCTGTAAAATCTGTTCAAAATATTGTCTATAATTTTCTATTACTTGACGACGGCTACAAATGTTAGGAAAGTTTTCTAAAATTTTCGGGAAAATAGTACTGAATCCCTCGTAATTTCGAAAAGACGTAAGTTCCCCTAGGATGACGGAACAGATACAAATTATATGGCGCCGCTTAGAGTGCAGTTCTAGTTATCTAAAAGTACTCTGGATAACCCAAAAAGTGTTTTCAATGTATTTGGGAGCAAACCGTCGTTGGGTGCCCCTGAGACCACAACTGCGATGAACTTCTTTATTTTTAAATGACATCTTGCTTCCTGCTAGTGAGACATTTTATCAGCATTTTTAAAAACAAAAAACCTCTCTCACCGATGGCTGATTTTTTAAAACAAAATTCGATTTAGCTAGTTGAGAAAAAACTTGGTGCAAACACCCCCTCCCTCCCCCCCTCCACCCACCTACCCACCCACCCACCCAACTCGACAAAAGAGAGAGGGAGAGGTTGTCAAGGTTTTATTAAAAGGATATTAGGCAATGGTAAATAATATAATTTAACTGACTCCCAGATAGCTGTGCCCTATTGAAAAACAAGCGCTATACTTCAGTTCGTAGATAGGAACAGACACCTTTATAACAAAAACAGTAACGTTTAATGAAACTTGAATTGTACACATGGTTCTACCTTTCAAATTATTCAAGACGTCTGTTCAACGTTAACATTCCCCATTCTAACAAATCAAAACATACTACGCTTGAAAGTAAAAAATCGTTTTTTAACTCTTTTTTAGAGCCATTTCAAGCTGAAGTTTCCGACCGTACAGGACGGGTAACAAACATCCCTGTAACAATTGGAAAATTCACCTTGCTACTAGGAAAGAATATACTAAGGCGGCTAAATATTGTCCAAACAATCTGTCTACAACAAGTTAACAGAATACTTAGAAAACCTTTCTGGACCACTGAA
Source organism: Porites lutea (assembly GCF_958299795.1). NCBI lineage: Eukaryota > Metazoa > Cnidaria > Anthozoa > Scleractinia > Poritidae > Porites > Porites lutea. The sequence goes on from NC_133203.1 coordinate 51,728,197, forward strand.
CGAACAACGGAAAACCTATCATAAACACTGAACAAACCAACACAAATAAGTGTCAAAAGCAGATATATTGCGCTTTTTCATTTAACAATACATTATTGTCAAGCTGAAGTTTCCAACGCTATAGGACGGATACCAAAACATCTCTGTAACAATCGAAAAACTTCATCTTGCTAATAGGAGAAAATGTAAGAGCGGCGGAAAGTTTTCCAAGCAAACTATAAGGCAACAACAGAATACTCGGAAAACTTTCCCTCGCCCGAAAAGACAACGATAAAGCTATTTACTTTGCCCTGCTGAACTTTGTATTAGCTGAGTAGCACTTCATACCAGCTAGAACGGATATTAAATGTCGCTATCACGAGGGAAAAAGGCACTCTTCTTTTCCACTATCCCAAATAGGAAATCTGAACCTACCCGAAGGAAAAGTGTCTCTTCGCGCAAACTTGTCGAAACGTTGAAAGCTATGCAGCTTGCGTTTGACTTGTCGATAACTGGGGCAGGTTTGTAAAACGCTGTAAAAGTTTGGATGGAAAACACCTTGCGAATACAGTTGGGCTATTTTCAAAAAGCCGTTTCTGTAGAGTTCATATACAAACATTGGCCCACTTTGCGAGAACTTCACTTCGCGGACTGGTAACAACTGAACTAGAAATGCGTGTAGTATCTCAGTTCTTATAAGTAAAAAACCGCATAATCGTACGAGAGATACGAGGTCACTTTCTGAAAAAGATAGGTAGCGGCATACCTTCCACTCCAAGATATCGAAAAGTAAATCTAAAGAATCACTATCGAAGTTGTTCGGCAGACAAAGTTGATTTTGGCCGTGCGGTTTTAAGCAAACACTACATATACGAAACGGGAGGCTATTACGGAGAAAAGTGGAGAAAAAATCACTAACGAAGGACAAATAATTAGATGAAATTGAACGAGAATAGCTTTCGGAATTTAAGGAAATTACTGTTCTGTCATTGCTGACAATGAACGCGAAGAACAGTTGTGGGATGAGGTCAATTTCTTTAAGTACTTGTGACAGCAGCTGGTCTTCGCCGTAATATGTCATCTCAGCCATGAACTTGTTTGGTAGATTATCTGCCACATTCAAGAAAGGTACTTTACACTTCGCTCACAAGAAAGTATACAATTTATTCATTGTAAAACATTTACTGCTTATGAACTTGGCGATGTATGTCAATTTTTGGTGTTCTTAGCTCGTAGATTCCGTTAGAATGCAAGTAAACGAGGTCGATAGGATAAATCAATGCATTTACAGCTTCTTTAAAACTCTTACCGGCACTGAGTTTAAATTTTGTTGGTTCAGTCTCCGAATACTCAGCTAGATAGGCTGTTTTGTGGTCTTCCGATAATCTTAAAACTTTGCCAATGAACACTTCGGGACATTTTTCAGTAGAATTCGACGCTACTAAAGCAGCGAAATCGCCAGGTATGGGAAGATATTCAATGTTTCCTTCCTCGTCTTCATCGCTCAAGATCAATACTCCGTCTTCGTCAAGGCTTCGAGAAACCGTCGCGCTTAATATATCTAGAGCCTTACTTTTCTTCTGAGCCAAGGGACGTTCGTCGTAAAACCGCTTTTGCGTCCGTACGGAATGCTTCATTAAAGTTGCAAACGATTCTCTCAGCGCAGGATCGCTACTTGCGGGCAAAGTCAAAAAATGATTTACGACCGCTTTTCTTAAATCGACCGTGGTTAATTTCATTGAAAAATATTTTTCGAAAAACGAAGACACGTAATTTGTATACGAAGCATGAGTGAAGGGATCGCCTCTTAAATTGACGAACAAAAAATCATGTTCCTTACCCCCCAAAAGCAAGTTTCTCATTTTAGTGCAGTAAAGCTTCAAATAGTAAGTTAGGAAAGTTAATGGTGTTAGATCTGTTCTGTTCGGTCCATAAGTGAGTCTTGTTTTGTAAGCATCTTCATACAAGATGACGGTTCCGTCTTGATTAAAGCAAAGAAAATTTTGATTCCTACACTCATCGCTGTTTTGGCCGCCATAAATGCGCAAAGAGATGTATTCCTTAACTCGCCCGGGGTTAGCTGAACAGTAAAGCAGCAAGAGACACAAGTTCATGCAACTTCTAGCCTGGTCCAATCCAGTTTTCTCGCTTACTTCCCATTTTAATTCACGGCAAAGTTCTAAAAGTTCACTATAAACCACTTTCTCTAGTACAGGCTGTTTTGCCAAATCATCTACTTTATCTCGTCGTGCTAAGCGTTCTAACTGTCTCTGTATGGCCCTCACTTTGTCTACTGAATCAGTCAAATCTTTGATTTGACTAGATACTGATGGTACTTTCAACACGTTAATGAAAGCGGAAATGTAACGACTGCAAGTAACCGCCTTTACAGAACGCGAATCCATCATGTAATTTGAGAATTGTTGTACTATTTCCGCATCGGCACAGTAGGAAAATTTTGGATCGACTTTTTTCACGTTTTTCAAATACCACATGAATCGAGAAAGTCTTTCAACCATCTTGTCAATAGTCACATTTTGCAACGCACTGCCGTCACGGTCATAATTGAGTTCGGAAGAATAAAACCTTCGTATTTCGTTGATGTCTGAAAGGAGCTCGGGTGACATTTCCTCGCTACTTAGAGAAGCAACCTTTTTGTTTTCATTGCAAGAGGAGTCAGAGGCTTCTTGTGGTACATCATCACTGAGGGGTTCTACGGAATAACCAGTTTTACTACCCACATTCACAAGGTGTCTGCCATCGCTTTCAAGATCGTCATTTTTGGAGGAAGGCCCTGGCTGATCGTCTAAACAGTTATTTTGCGTATTATCAAATTCACTTTGAAAGGTCCAAGGTATTTGAGATTTTATCGGAGAAATACCTGTTGAAAGGCCGCCCGTTACAGTAGGAACTTGGGGTCCAAAGGTTTGCATGAAATGCGATAGAAATCTATAGCTACTATGAAGGCGTAATAAATTTTGTTCACTTATTAATCTAAAAGGACCATTCTGAGGCGGAAGGTGACTGGTGAAAAAGCGGTTCTCGTCTTCTGTACAGACCAAAGTATCTATTTGCAGAAAATTCAATGTATTACATAAATGATCTTCCCCTACACTAAAAAACAGTTTGCTTTTGACCTCGGAAAAACAGTAAAACAATTCTTTTCCTCGTCTTATTGCATTGAGATTGCCAAACTGAACAGCCATTTCGCCAATCAAAGTTCCACCCAAAATAGCAATGTTATATACTTGAAAATTATTACATGAATCAATCAATCTTAAAAAATAAGCTAAACTATAGCATGCATTATTGACTCCTGTCCACGCGGCTGGCAATCTGTTCTGTTGACAATCTGAGAAAAGCCTCCTTACCAGTCTTTATATACTTGAAAATTAGTACATGAATCAATCAATCTTGCTGCAAAAGAGAAAAAAAAGAAAGAAAGAAAGAAAGTTAATACTAACGACATGCTAAAGGGAGTTTGAAACTGCCACACGCAGACTAACACACCCAAAGGCAAATTAAAATGTCTGTACAAAATAATGGCGAAAAAAAAGATTGTTCATTAGTTTCCTTTAAAAAATGAATGAATTCGGCCGAATGGGTCCTCTCCCTAAACCTTTAACCAATTTCATAAACCCTTGCGCGATACTTAATTGTTAAGGGTTGCCTTTTCCCAAAAAATACCCCAGCCTCAATTCGTAAGGGTTGATTTGACAGAAAATTAATCCTAAACCCTTTAGGGTTTATACAAATTTCGTAAGGGTTGACTTGACAGAAAATTAATCCTAAACCCTTTAATTAGGGTTTATACAAATTTCGTAAGGGTTACTTTGACAGAAAATTAACCCTAAAACCCAGTCAAAAACCGTATTGTTAAACCCTAAAGACAATTCACTGC
>NC_133204.1:5000-17500 GCF_958299795.1 Porites lutea
AACCCTAACCCTAACCCTAACCCTAACCCTAACCCTAACCCTAACCCTAACCCTAAACCCTAACCCTAACCCTAACCCTAACCCTAACCCTAACCCTAACCCTAACCCCTAACCCTAACCCTAACCCTAACCCTAACCCTAACCCTAACCCTAACCTAACCCTAACCCTAACCTAACCCTAACCCTAACCCTAACCCTAACCCTAACCCTAACCCTAACCTAACCCTAACCCTAACCCTAACCCTAACCCTAACCCTAACCCTAACCCTAACCCTAACCCTAACCCTAACCCTAACCCTAACCCTAACCCTAACCCTAACCCTAACCCTAACCCTAACCCTAACCCTAACCCTAACCCTAACCCTAACCCTAACCCTAACCCTAACCCTAACCCTAACCCTAACCCTAACCCTAACCCTAACCCTAACCCTAACCCTAACCCTAACCCTAACCCTAACCCTAACCCTAACCCTAACCCTAACCCTAACCCTAACCCTAACCCTAACCCTAACCCTAACCCTAACCCTAACCCTAACCCTAACCCTAACCCTAACCCTAACCCTAACCCTAACCCTAACCCTAACCCTAACCCTAACCCTAACCCTAACCCTAACCCTAACCCTAACCCTAACCCTAACCCTAACCCTAACCCTAACCCTAACCCTAACCCTAACCCTAACCCTAACCCTAACCCTAACCCTAACCCTAACCCTAACCCTAACCCTAACCCTAACCCTAACCCTAACCCTAACCCTAACCCTAACCCTAACCCTAACCCTAACCCTAACCCTAACCCTAACCCTAACCCTAACCCTAACCCTAACCCTAACCCTAACCCTAACCCTAACCCTAACCCTAACCCTAACCCTAACCCTAACCCTAACCCTAACCCTAACCCTAACCCTAACCCTAACCCTAACCCTAACCCTAACCCTAACCCTAACCCTAACCCTAACCCTAACCCTAACCCTAACCCTAACCCTAACCCTAACCCTAACCCTAACCCTAACCCTAACCCTAACCCTAACCCTAACCCTAACCCTAACCCTAACCCTAACCCTAACCCTAACCCTAACCCTAACCCTAACCCTAACCCTAACCCTAACCCTAACCCTAACCCTAACCCTAACCCTAACCCTAACCCTAACCCTAACCCTAACCCTAACCCTAACCCTAACCCTAACCCTAACCCTAACCCTAACCCTAACCCTAACCCTAACCCTAACCCTAACCCTAACCCTAACCCTAACCCTAACCCTAACCCTAACCCTAACCCTAACCCTAACCCTAACCCTAACCCTAACCCTAACCCTAACCCTAACCCTAACCCTAACCCTAACCCTAACCCTAACCCTAACCCTAACCCTAACCCTAACCCTAACCCTAACCCTAACCCTAACCCTAACCCTAACCCTAACCCTAACCCTAACCCTAACCCTAACCCTAACCCTAACCCTAACCCTAACCCTAACCCTAACCCTAACCCTAACCCTAACCCTAACCCTAACCCTAACCCTAACCCTAACCCTAACCCTAACCCTAACCCTAACCCTAACCCTAACCCTAACCCTAACCCTAACCCTAACCCTAACCCTAACCCTAACCCTAACCCTAACCCTAACCCTAACCCTAACCCTAACCCTAACCCTAACCCTAACCCTAACCCTAACCCTAACCCTAACCCTAACCCTAACCCTAACCCTAACCCTAACCCTAACCCTAACCCTAACCCTAACCCTAACCCTAACCCTAACCCTAACCCTAACCCTAACCCTAACCCTAACCCTAACCCTAACCCTAACCCTAACCCTAACCCTAACCCTAACCCTAACCCTAACCCTAACCCTAACCCTAACCCTAACCCTAACCCTAACCCTAACCCTAACCCTAACCCTAACCCTAACCCTAACCCTAACCCTAACCCTAACCCTAACCCTAACCCTAACCCTAACCCTAACCCTAACCCTAACCCTAACCCTAACCCTAACCCTAACCCTAACCCTAACCCTAACCCTAACCCTAACCCTAACCCTAACCCTAACCCTAACCCTAACCCTAACCCTAACCCTAACCCTAACCCTAACCCTAACCCTAACCCTAACCCTAACCCTAACCCTAACCCTAACCCTAACCCTAACCCTAACCCTAACCCTAACCCTAACCCTAACCCTAACCCTAACCCTAACCCTAACCCTAACCCTAACCCTAACCCTAACCCTAACCCTAACCCTAACCCTAACCCTAACCCTAACCCTAACCCTAACCCTAACCCTAACCCTAACCCTAACCCTAACCCTAACCCTAACCCTAACCCTAACCCTAACCCTAACCCTAACCCTAACCCTAACCCTAACCCTAACCCTAACCCTAACCCTAACCCTAACCCTAACCCTAACCCTAACCCTAACCCTAACCCTAACCCTAACCCTAACCCTAACCCTAACCCTAACCCTAACCCTAACCCTAACCCTAACCCTAACCCTAACCCTAACCCTAACCCTAACCCTAACCCTAACCCTAACCCTAACCCTAACCCTAACCCTAACCCTAACCCTAACCCTAACCCTAACCCTAACCCTAACCCTAACCCTAACCCTAACCCTAACCCTAACCCTAACCCTAACCCTAACCCTAACCCTAACCCTAACCCTAACCCTAACCCTAACCCTAACCCTAACCCTAACCCTAACCCTAACCCTAACCCTAACCCTAACCCTAACCCTAACCCTAACCCTAACCCTAACCCTAACCCTAACCCTAACCCTAACCCTAACCCTAACCCTAACCCTAACCCTAACCCTAACCCTAACCCTAACCCTAACCCTAACCCTAACCCTAACCCTAACCCTAACCCTAACCCTAACCCTAACCCTAACCCTAACCCTAACCCTAACCCTAACCCTAACCCTAACCCTAACCCTAACCCTAACCCTAACCCTAACCCTAACCCTAACCCTAACCCTAACCCTAACCCTAACCCTAACCCTAACCCTAACCCTAACCCTAACCCTAACCCTAACCCTAACCCTAACCCTAACCCTAACCCTAACCCTAACCCTAACCCTAACCCTAACCCTAACCCTAACCCTAACCCTAACCCTAACCCTAACCCTAACCCTAACCCTAACCCTAACCCTAACCCTAACCCTAACCCTAACCCTAACCCTAACCCTAACCCTAACCCTAACCCTAACCCTAACCCTAACCCTAACCCTAACCCTAACCCTAACCCTAACCCTAACCCTAACCCTAACCCTAACCCTAACCCTAACCCTAACCCTAACCCTAACCCTAACCCTAACCCTAACCCTAACCCTAACCCTAACCCTAACCCTAACCCTAACCCTAACCCTAACCCTAACCCTAACCCTAACCCTAACCCTAACCCTAACCCTAACCCTAACCCTAACCCTAACCCTAACCCTAACCCTAACCCTAACCCTAACCCTAACCCTAACCCTAACCCTAACCCTAACCCTAACCCTAACCCTAACCCTAACCCTAACCCTAACCCTAACCCTAACCCTAACCCTAACCCTAACCCTAACCCTAACCCTAACCCTAACCCTAACCCTAACCCTAACCCTAACCCTAACCCTAACCCTAACCCTAACCCTAACCCTAACCCTAACCCTAACCCTAACCCTAACCCTAACCCTAACCCTAACCCTAACCCTAACCCTAACCCTAACCCTAACCCTAACCCTAACCCTAACCCTAACCCTAACCCTAACCCTAACCCTAACCCTAACCCTAACCCTAACCCTAACCCTAACCCTAACCCTAACCCTAACCCTAACCCTAACCCTAACCCTAACCCTAACCCTAACCCTAACCCTAACCCTAACCCTAACCCTAACCCTAACCCTAACCCTAACCCTAACCCTAACCCTAACCCTAACCCTAACCCTAACCCTAACCCTAACCCTAACCCTAACCCTAACCCTAACCCTAACCCTAACCCTAACCCTAACCCTAACCCTAACCCTAACCCTAACCCTAACCCTAACCCTAACCCTAACCCTAACCCTAACCCTAACCCTAACCCTAACCCTAACCCTAACCCTAACCCTAACCCTAACCCTAACCCTAACCCTAACCCTAACCCTAACCCTAACCCTAACCCTAACCCTAACCCTAACCCTAACCCTAACCCTAACCCTAACCCTAACCCTAACCCTAACCCTAACCCTAACCCTAACCCTAACCCTAACCCTAACCCTAACCCTAACCCTAACCCTAACCCTAACCCTAACCCTAACCCTAACCCTAACCCTAACCCTAACCCTAACCCTAACCCTAACCCTAACCCTAACCCTAACCCTAACCCTAACCCTAACCCTAACCCTAACCCTAACCCTAACCCTAACCCTAACCCTAACCCCTAACCCCTAACCCTAACCCTAACCCTAACCCTAACCCCTAACCCTAACCCTAACCCTAACCCTAACCCTAACCCTAACCCTAACCCTAACCCTAACCCTAACCCTAACCCTAACCCTAACCCTAACCCTAACCCTAACCCCTAACCCTAACCCTAACCCTAACCCTAACCCTAACCCTAACCCTAACCCTAACCCTAACCAAAGGGGTCTGGAGCCCAAACCTTGGCGATCGGTGTTAGATTAGACCCTGATTTTATCATTTCAAGACCCCTGCTAAACCCCTAAATTGAGCAGACCATAATTTTCAAACTTTCAAAATTTTCAAGTTTGAGTCATATCTAGTGACTCTATTTTGGCTCAGAATAGAGACATGGTCTGATTTTTTGACCCTCTATCACTTGTTTGCATCATAACTCCCTCAAAAATAGGGGTTAAGACCTGAAAAAATTCACGGTGATAGAAGACAGATGTGGCCATTAATCTGCTAAGTTTGATGATTTTTCAGCAAAAATTGAGCTGCTGACGAATTTTTAAGTATGAAAAATAGGTGTTTTTTCGGCGTCGGGAAATCACCGGAGCTGTTTTTTGCGGGGTTAAGCAGGATAATTTTTTTCAAAAGCCGAAAAAAGGGAAACATATTGTAATTCTATGCCTTACGCATAATCTGACATACTTTTTGGTTCTAAACCCGGCACTGCGCCTCCGCAAGCCAACCATAAAGACGCAAATTGTCAGGAGATCACCATTTTTGGACTTTTTTGACCAATCTTATAAAAATAATCGTAACTTGAAGGCACTTACATTTGGGAGATTCAGATTTTAATGACTTTTAGTTTAGATGTTAAAAATTGTTATATTAAAATATGGCGTAAATTAGTTCAAGAGAAACATGTTTTCAGCGACGTCGAAAATTGCAATTTTTTTTCTTTTTTTGATGCTGTTTTTTTTGTTCCATTTTCAAAAATTCGTAAAAAAATTAGTTTTAATCAAGATTCTCTAATTTTTCTCTGAGATACAGACCAGATAGTGGTAAAAAGATTTCTGCTTTTTTGCAATCAGTTTATTACATGCTTTGCGTGAAAAAAAATATCAAAGAAAATTTCGAGAAATAGAGAATGACGACTTTTTACGAAAGTCGGCAGATCACCATAATTTGATGTGTAAGGTATTGCGAGGTCACGTGACCGTAAGAAGTCAAACTTTTTGTTTTAACTGACAAATTTTTTCCTTGCGAACAATCTTATACAGGTCCCATACTTTAACCCCTTATATTTTCTGAGTAAAAAAAATTATATTACCCGCAATTGTCGGCAAATCACCAAAAAAATTAAAGTAAAGAAATAAGCCTATTACTTTCTGTAAATTTGTTGCACTACTCTCATACTTACCAGAAAGTAAGAACAAGTTGTCAGCTTCCTGAAAACGTCTTAGTTCTGTCTAGACATTACGCTTCAAATTTTTTATGATTTTTTTAATAGTTTGAGCAAACATGGTCTGTTTTTGGCATTTTCGCTTTCATTTTTGGACCCTGATTACTACAGATTTATCTAATTTATCGGAAATTTTGCTTGAGTTAATCTTAATACATGTGGATATAGAAAACATCCAAGACGGCCGCAATATATGGCCAATATGACTTCCAAGAGATATTAAAACAACCCCAAACATCGCTGAAAACTAACTCTGGAGCTAACCGGAAGTCAGGGCAATTCAACACGTGAACGGTGCAAATTTATGCAAAAATCAAAACCCAGGGATGTGCATCTATATCAAAAAACGAGCTTTGGTAGTGTTGCCCGTATAGAAAACAGTATGTCTGTGAAGTTTCAAGATAATTGGACGTTTCCCCATGGAGCTTTACCAACATTTCTTTTCCATACAAAACTTTGTAATTTTCGATCCGTCAACATTTTTTTTATTGGTGTTTGTTTAATAATTTGGACCATTGTTGCTCCTGGGGTATTTTTTCTTCTCGGTCACTTAGAAAAAATTAGAAACTAATATTATCAATGGTTTTTTATTGCTTTCAGTTATGCGTTTGGGTGGGAGACGCGATTTTCTTTAAAAAAAAAACACACTTCCGGTTTTTATGCTAATTTATGCAAAAAATTAAAAATACAAAAACCCAGGGAATGGTCAAATATTAAAAAGCGAGCTTTGGTAGTGTTGCCCGTATCCAGGACAGTATATCTGCAAAGATTTATAGTGATCGGACGTATCCCCATGGAGCTTTACCAATATTTCTCTTCCATACAAAACCTTGTAATTTTCGATCCGGCAACATTTTTTGGGGGGGTTTTTGTTTAATAATTTTGACCATTGTTGCTCTTGGGGTAATTTTTCTTCAGGGCCACTTAGAAAAAATTAGAAACTAATATTATCAATGGTTTTTTATTGATTTCAGTTATGCGCTTGGGTGGGAGGCGAGATTTTTGTGCAAAAAAAAAACACACTTCCGGTTTTTACGCTAATTTTTGTGCTGAATCTGTTTCTGATTCTGGGGGCAAAGTTCGATCCAGCTCGCACGTATAAATACGGGCGGTTTTTGCAGCTCGTCATTCGAAATTCGCTTGTCTAGGGTGAATTTCTGTCATTTTGTTCTCTGGTCTTGTCGAGTTTTCGGCCGTTTTTAAAACCGTTCTTTTAGGAACGAACTTTTCTACTGTTTAAAACCGTTCTTTTAGGAACGAACTTTTCTTCTTTATCTTAAACCGTTCTCTTGGAAACAATTTCAGATCTTCGTTTCAGTAAAGGTAAGTTTCTTTTTAATTTCTTTATTATTTCCTTTTTTTATATCTTTATGTCGTTTCTTTATTTATTTATTTCTTTTTTTCTTACGTTTCTTTATTTCGTTCGCTTGCTTATTATCGCCCCTTGAAAGAACGTTGGTATTAAAATGTTTTCCTTCTTCATCTTTTAGGTTCTTCGTTATTCAAGACTTTTTTATTCGTTATTTCAAAGAGAGGATTTTTGATATATAGTAAGTAACGGTTGTTTATTTTTACTCTTTATTGTGAAGTTCGCGTGGTTTTTTCTTCTTGATATTAGTATTCCTTTTTAAACATTTGTTGAGCTGTTAAAAGAATTTTTTACTGACTTTATTGTTTTTCTTTCACCCTAGGTAACTGCGTGTTTTTGGCCTGTTTACCTCAACAATAACCTTACTTGATCCGTAAGTAACCATTTCATTTATTGTGTGCTGAAAGTCCGTAGACAGGCGACTTGCGCACTGACTAGTAAGCACTCTGTTAGGTACTTCAAGTGTGTGCTGAACGTCCGTAGGTTGGCGATTAGCGCACTGACTAGTAAGCACTGTTTTCAGCTGTATTTATTATTTTTAAGGCCGATTAAGAAGGTACGATTTTTGCGTACGATTATCGTGCGCGACTAGCATACGTCAAGACTTTCGACCACAGTTATCAATTACGCGCCAAATTTTTACGTGCGACATCCACAATGTATCATTCGAATGTAATGTGTCTAATCAACAAGACACGATCTTTCGTGAAGTAATGACGCATGCTAGTAAGTCGTGCAAGATAGTGGTAAGCAAAAATCGTACCGCCTAATACGGCCTTTAGTTTGTGGGGGGGGGGGGGGGGGTGGCACATTCGTCGTTATGTTTAATGTTTGCTGAAAGTCCGAAGGTTGATCTGTAAGTAACCATTTCATTTATTGTGTGCTGAAAGTCCGTAGATAGGCGACTTGCGCACTGACTAGTAAGCACTCTGTTAGGTTCTTCAAGTGTGTGCTGAACGTCCGTAGGTTGGCGATTAGCGCACTGACTAGTAAGCACTTTATTAGTTACTTTTAGTGTGCGCTGAACGTTCTTAGATATGGGACAAGCCTATTGACTAGTAAGCGCCTTATTAGGGTTTCGTACTCTTATTTTAAGTGAAATGGACGAACAAGGGTTCTGGACAGACCCTAAGCTTTCATCCAAAGAACGCTTAAAACTTCTATACCAAGAGATGGAACAGCAACAGCAGCACCGAAGGGAAAACGTTTATCGGGACCATCTCATCCCCGACGAACCTGTGACTTTCCCGATGGGAAATTGTCCCAGTCACGAAAGCCTTAGCTGCGAGTATCAGATGGCAGCATTGGGATGGTCATCGGCCCATGTGACGGGTAACGGCTACTTCAAACAGTCTTTTAAGAACCAGATGTCAAGACTGAGGCATCTGGCCGTGACCAAGTGGGGCAAGGACATTGATACAAATAGGTGGGGTATGGTTGATACCGACGAAGTAAAGGACCTCATAAAATTTTTGGGGTGGGGCACACCACAGTCAGCCCTTCACCAGCAAGTGACAAGTGACACTGCAGCTCCAAGTACGGCGGCCACGGCAACCACAACTAGCGTTTCTACAGCTACCACTGCAGCTCAAAGTGGGCCAGCCACGGCAACCACAACTCCCTTGCATATGGCTACCACTGCAGCTCCAAGTACAGAAGCAACGGCAGGCACAAGTAGAAGACCTAACCCATCACCAAGTGCAAAGAAGCACTACAAGATCCGAAAATGTCCGCTCTGCAAAAAGGACCAAACCAGACTAGAAAGACACCTCTTGGTCCACGTACGAAAAGGCGAGATTTCGAAAGATCGCATAACTGCCCTCGTCCAGTACGCTGACAAGGGAGGCACACTCCACAGAGAGGAACAATGGATGAAGAAAAGAACGAAAATTGTGAGAGCGAGGAGGAGGTTTTTTAAGTGTCCAATATGCGAACTGGTGACAGCCTACCTGCCCACTCACTTCGCCAACAAGCACGGCATACCCCGGAGTTCCGAAGAGAGCGAAAGGTACATGCTGTTGGCCAGGGCCTACGAAGGCGACGAGGAACTAAAGTACATAAAATCGACAAAACCATCGAAGGAGACAGCCTCTCCAAGTACTTTTACGCGTTTGTTCAACCGTAACTTACGAAGCGACACCGAGTCCGATGACGCAAGCTATCACCCTTCTGCTGATGAAGAAGAAGAAAGCAGTGGAAGTGACGACAGCGAACTCATTCCTCCAACTCCGGAACGTCATAGAGAACAGCAACGCCGAATTGCCCAAGCCGCGGCAGAGAACAGAGCAGCAAGTGAGAGTGAAAGTAGCGAAGTAGGTGGTACAATTCAGGTGTTCAAAAAGGTTGCTGGAAGCAAGGGTTGTGAGAGTAAAGAGTCAAAGCAGGGTAAAGCTGAAACGGAAGTCGGAGATGGAGGCGACGCCAACGGTCCCAAAAGGGATGATGGGGATGATGAGGAAGACCATGTTGGAGGTGACAGTGAAGATAATGGAGGTAAAGGTGGTGAAGATGGTGGTTGTGAAGGCGATGAGGATGAGGATGAAGATGAGGATGAAGATGAAGATGAAGATGAAGATGAAGATGAAGATGAAGATGAAGATGAAGATGAAGATGAAGATGAAGATGAAGATGAAGATGAAGTGAAAAAGTCCTTCAGCAATGTCTTAAAGATGAAGAACCCATCAGCTCCCCGCCATATCTGGCTTATGCGCTTTCATGAATACCTTCAGTCACTAGCAGGAAAAGCTTTGACAAAGGTGCAGGCAGACCAGCACGCAAGTCAGATATACCTGATGTTGCAGTCCATAGATCCTACAGGGACAGAAATAGCCTGCATTACAGACAGCCAAGGAAAAGCAGTTTGGGAATGGGCCAAGCCGTTATTAGATGAGAAGAAAAAAAGGCCAGGGACTATCATTTCTTATTTGACGTCTCTTGAAAAGTTCTACAAATTTATCATACGCTGCCAGGACGAGGAAGAACCCCTTCTGCAAGTCACGCCAGCTTTGTTAAAGTCAGTCAAGACTGCGTACAACGACTTGGCAGCCTGGCGTGCTGTGATCCGAAAGCATTACAAAGGTGATGAATGGAGAAGACAGCTGGCGGAGATGAAGTCTCGCCTTCGGCCGGAAGATGTCAGAGACATCAATGAAACAAAGCCAGCCAAAAAAGCAGATGCCCTCCTAAAGAAGGCCCCTTACACAAAGCTTACCATCCACCAATTTTGTCTAGTTAGAGACTTTCTGATAGCTAGCCTCGAATTTCAGAATGGACAGCGTCCTGGTCCATTCGAAACCATCTTGTTGGAGGACTTCCAGGATGCCGAAATTGATCAGGATTCTGGAACAAGAACAATTTACGCCCCCCAACACAAAACATCGACTGCCGGGCCAGCCCCAATCTCCATGTCCAAATCACTCAGCAAAAAGATGGAAACTTATATCAAACACGTCCGCACCATTTTCCCTGGCTCTTCTCCGTTTTTGTTCATCACCAATAAGGGAAACCAATTCCCCAAGGGCAAGATCGGTCGAAGAATAACCAGCTTCTGGGAGCAAACTGGCAAAAGACCAGACATCAGGATCACCAGCACGAGGATGCGAAAAATGGCCGCAACAACAACGTTAGCATCAACCGATGCAGAGAAGAGGCTCGTTCACCAGCACATGACCCACTCCGAGAGGACAGCTGATCGCAGCTACATCAGGCCTGACCAGGCAAAAGTTGCAGCAGCTGGCCATGCTCTATTGAAGTCCAACATCGGGTATAGGGAGTCTGATGACGAGGAAGGAGACGAAGTAATGGCTGTTGATAAGGGATGTGAAGTGGGAGGATACGAAGAAATGGATGTTGATGAGGGAGACGTAGGAGAAGTGGAAGAAGAAGAGGAAGTGGTCGAAGCTGACAAGGAAGAAATTGATGAGGTAGAAGATACGTTGTTGCTGGACTTATTCAACAGCGAAATTTCTAGCAATGTCACCCTTACCCAAGATCTGGTCACCAGCAAAATATCTAAAAACACCGCGCTGGGACACCTGGACCTCACAAACAAGACCCTTGTCAAAAAGATCATGAATAAACTCCGATATCAGCAGACCATTGCAGCCAGAAGAAGCCTCGAACGAAAGACCACTGAGAAGGTTGTGCGTAAAGATCGATTGAATACGTGGATGGAGGAGAGCTTCTCCGCGGTTTCCGAGGGTGCTAGGAGCAGATTGGCGTGGTCCGAGGAGTACACTGAGGCGATCGAGTCCTACTTTTCAAAGTTTCCAGTTCGGCCCGACAAATCCCAAATAATCGCCCACCTTGAAGCAGCGCCTTCTCTCCGGGACGTCTTGGCAAAAGAGGGGGCCACGCGCTGCTATCAAAAAGTGAAAAACATCTTCAAAAGACGCAGCAAATGAGGGACAGTGTATACTATTGTAGATATCTGTTGAAACGGAGCAAAAAAAAAAACAATTTCATTCTCATCCAGTCGTCCTACAGCCCGGAACAGAACCGTTCTTGACCGCTTGGCCCTTGCTACCGGGGTAAGGGACTTGCTGGCGGTCAAACCGTTGTTTTTCTAAGTTCTTCATGTAAAATATTACATATTTTAACTTGTATATATACTATTGTAAATACGTTTTGTTCTTAAAAAAAAATTTCAAGTTGGCCTCTTGAAAACTCTCGTCTTGGAGCAACACGAGCTGAGGTAACCAACCCTTGGGGAGTGCCAGCGAGAGCAATCGAGTGTGCCTTACTTGATCACCAAAAAAAGCTCCGTTCAGTTTCATTCTCACCCAGTCGTCCTACAGCCCGGAACAGAACCGTCTTCGACCACTTGGCCCTTGCTACCGGGGTAAGGGACTTGCTGGTGGTCGAACCATTGTTTTTTAAGTCAACAGAGTTGATGTCATGTAAAATAATAGTGTACATAAAATTGTAAATACAACAGTCTAAGTTATAACAGCATTATTTATTGTATATATTCCTGTATATAACATTGCACATATTTTAACCTGTATATATACTATATAAACTAAAAAAGTTGGCCTCTTGAAAACTCTCGTCTTGGAGCAACACGAGCTGAGGTAACCAACCCTTGGGGAGTGCCAGCGAGAGCAATAGAGAGCGCCTTAGTTTAGTCAATCAATCCTGGCCACAATGAGTCAAGTTGGTTTACTTGATGACACCCTCTGAATGGCTTTTGGTAGCGCATTAGCACTATCAAGTCTCAGACTAATACTCTCACTGTCTAATATTGACACGAGAGGGGGACCAGGAAACCAAACAACGATTCTCTCCTTTTAGGTAGAAATCATGACAACAAGACGG